>NC_057798.1:384775938-385027399 GCF_018294505.1 Triticum aestivum
GGCCGGCGCGGGGCCCGCGGGCGGCGGCGGCGGCGGCGGCGCCGACGGAAGCGAGAAAGAGACCTAGAAAACTGATACCATGTATGAGATTATGATTGCATGATGCAGATGTATTGCTCTTCGTGCATAGACATGTATATATAATGTATAAAGATGGGCTACGGACCTCAACTACACAAAAAACTAAGAGACAAGCCCAATACACAATATACACATAATACATATACACATCACGTCTTTTACCACATCGGGGAAATGACCAAAGTAGTAAGGCGCGTGTATGTATAGGACGGCCGTGTGTGCATATGCATGCTGCCTGCAGAATTAATTCGCGCCGTTCGTTTCGGGTGGGTAGAGCAAAGATACGCGTGTGCGTGTGCTGTCTCTCATGCATCCTCCATCATAACTCACTCCATAGGCTCCCATGACGCCACGTCTCATGGGCAACCACCTGAGCATAAACCAACGGCCTGAGTACCAAGGAGATGCGCAACGCAAGGGTCGATCCAGGGCTAGCTCCTACACCAAGGCCAAGTGGACGGTCGAGAGAGAGATGTGGCAGTCGTCGCTGCTGTACCCGCCGCCGGCGTCGGCCTTCGTGACGGCGATGTCTGTGGTGTCGTTCGCGTCGCTGGCGTCCGCGGGCCTCTCTGAGCTCCGCAGCCAACACATGGCCTACTCCAAGTTCTGGCACGTCGTGTCTGGACAGCAGCAGAAGAAGGGAGGCACCGGTGGCGTGCAGCTGTCGGGCCGTGACGGGATGCTGGTGGCCTACGCGCCGGCGCTAGTCGCCGCCGCGGCGTCCTTCGTCGTGCCGGGTACCGTGGAAGGGCTGCGCGCCGAGCTCCTCGCCGTCCACTTCCTCAAGCGTGTCCTCGAGGTAAAGGTCTTGCTTCAAAAATTCTTTCTTGAAGACACTCTTTTCGGAAAAAAAAAAAATACTCTCTGTCCCGAAATACTCATCAGAGAACTAGACAAAAATGGATGTATATAAAATTAAAATACATCGAGATATATCCATTTCTTTAACAAATACTCCCTCCGTTCCAAAATAGATGACTCAACTTTGTACTAACTTTAGTACAAAGTTGGGTCATCTATTTTGGAACGGAGGGAGTATTTTCAAATAGAGGAAGTACTAATGAAGAACTGGTTTTTAGATGCCACCAAAAGTATTGCAAATCATGTACTTCAACGGTGTTTTTTCTTAGACCCGGACATGTTATAGAAGTGGGGTTCACATCTTGGACGAAAATTGGCAGGAAAATTAGGAATTTTAGTGCATTTAGGTCAATCCATTGTGGTGACACATGAATTTGAGTCAAATTTAAACAAAATCCAAACTTATTTCGTCAAACTTTATTTGAATTGGAGTTGAATATTTTCTCTCATTTGACTGAAAAATGGGAAGCAAAATCAAGGAAGAGAAATCTCTGTTTTCAACAAGGTTCAATGGTAGTTGAAACCTGAAAGAAAAACCTGAGGACTAAACTTCACAATAATTTGATGATATCCAATTTTTTATAGGTTTATTGAAATCAAATCGTGTTCCAGTAGAGGCATGAATATTGTTCTATTACAATCTAGTACTTCCTTCATTTCAAAATAAGTTTCCTGGTTTTAGTTCAAACCACTACTTAATTTGCTCTTTTACAAGGTACTCTTCATCCATCGGTATAGTGGGAACATGCCACTCAACACGGCGCTCGCCATCTCCTCCAGCTACCTGCTCAGCGCCATCACCATGATCTACGCGCAGCACCTCGCCGTCGGACTACCTGACCCTACAACGGACCTCCTCTCGCAACTCAGGAAGGGAGGTGACGACGATACGGGGTACAAGATCCCCAAAGGCGGGCTCTTCGAGTTCGTCACCTGCCCGCACTACCTCTTCGAGATCACCGGATTCTTCGGGTTCGCGATGATCTCACAGACGGTTTATGCGCTCGCCATGGCCTTCGGCACGGCAGCCTACCTCGTCGGCCGAAGCTTCGCCACCCGGAGATGGTACGAATCCAAGTTCGAGGAATTCCCGACGAGCATCAAGGCTCTGGTGCCCTATATCTTGTAGCGTGCCAGCTAATTGGTTGCCAACCGGATTGTCTATTCACAAGTAGTCTCATATTTATCTAACATCGGCGACCATTCTAAGCCTTTGTGTCTGTCGACCCCTAATCTCATCTCACTCCATACATCAACTACCTGTTGAGTATATTGATTATTAGGAAAGACGAGACAGACTAGAATTTGTTCTGGCTTGTCTTGTATTCCAAGTAGATCATTGTACTCCTATATATATGCCCACGAGGCTCAAACAATACAAAGAACCAACTATTCCATTAAATCCCTCTCTCCCTTCTAACATGGTATCAGCCTAATCGATCCTAAACCCTAGCCGCCGCCGCTTCCGCACCCGCGCGCCGCCCCCGGGATGATCGGCCTCCATGACCGCCGCCGGGGGCCGCGCAGCCCGTACCTAGGGTTCGTCCGCCGGCCGTGTTGCCGGCTGCCCTAGAGAGTCTTTTTCCTGATCCTTTGATCTGGGTTTTTCTCTCTCTCGCCATCGCTTTGATCGGCGTCTACTTTTTGGTTTTCCGATCCACTTGATCGGTTTGCGTCGCCCATCGCCGCCATCGACCCCCACACGCCTCTACTCCGACTTTGGTATCGACTACACCGGCGTCTTCTCCTACTAGCGGCCTCGCGCGACACGTGGTGGCCTGGAATGGTCCTTGTTCGCGCCTCAGTCCGCTCGTCAAGTTGTGCCGGTCATCGCTGCCCCTTCTTCGATCGGACCTACAACCATCCCCGCCTCCATCCGGTTCCTGCAGACTTCATCAAGCCAGCCACCATGCCACAAGCCTCACGATGCAAGTTAAATCAGCCATCTCGTATGAGGCATGCATGAGCCAAACCATGCGTACGCGTGAAGGAAATATGCCCTAGAGGCAATAATAAAGTTGTTATTTATATTTTCTTATATCATGATAAATGTTTATTATTCATGCTAGAATTGTATTAACTGGAAACTTAGTGCATGTGTGAATACATAGACAAACAGAGGGTCACTAGTATGCCTCTACTTGACTAGCTCGTTAATCAAAGATGGTTAAGTTTCCTAGCCATAGACATGAGTTGTCATTTTATTAACGGGATCACATCATTAGAGAATGATGTGGTTGACAAGACCCATTCGTTAGCTTAGCATGATAATCGTTTAGTTTGTTGCTATTGCTTTCTTCATAAATTATACATGTTCCTATGACTATGAGATTATGCAACTCCCAAATACCGGAGGAACACTTAGTGTGCTATCAAACGTCACAATGTAACTGGGTGATTATAAAGGTGCTCTACAGATGTCTCCGATGGTGTTTGTTGAGTTGGCATAGATCGAGATTAGGATTTGTCACTCTGATTGTCGGAGAGGTATCTTTGGGCCCTCTCGGTAATGCACATCACTATAAGCCTTGCAGGCAATGTGACTAATGAGTTAGTTGCGGGATGATGCATTACGGAACGAGTAAAGAGACTTGCGGGTAACGAGATTGAACTAGGTATTGAGATACTGACGATCGAATCACGGACAAGTAACATACCAATGACAAAGGGAACAACGTATGTTGTTATGCGGTTTGACAGATATAGATCTTCGTAGAATATGTGGGAACCAATATGAGCATCCAGGTTCCGCTATTGGTTATTGACTGGAGATGAGTCTCGGCCATGTCTACATAGTTCTCGAACCCGTAGGGTCCGCACGCTTAACGTTCGATGTCGATCGGTATTATGAGTTTATGTGCTTTGATGTTCCAAAGGTTGTTCAGAGTCCCGTATGTGATCACAGACATGACGAGGAGTCTCGAAATGGTCGAGACATAAAGATCGATATATTGGAAGGCTACATTTGGACACCGGAATGGTTTCGGATGAGTTCGGGCATTTACCGGAGTACTAGGGGTTACCGGAACCCCCCGGGGAGTCAATGGGCCTTATTGGGCCTTAGTGGGAGAGAGGAGGAGGAGGCAAGGTGGAGGGCGCCCCCCAAGCTCAATCCGAATTGGGGTGCCCCCCCTTTCCTTCTCTCCTTCTCCCTCTTCCTTCTTCTCCTACTCCAACTAGGGAAAGGGGGGAAACCTACTCCTACTGGGAGTAGGACTCCCCCTTGGGCGCGCCATAGAGAGGGCCGGCCCTCCCCTCCTCGCCTCCTTTATATATTGGGGAGGTGGGCACCCCATAGACACACAAGTTGACAGTTGTCTTAGCCGTGTGCGATGCCCCCCTCCACAGATTTCCACCTCGGTCATATCATTGTTGTGCTTAGGCGAAGCCCTGCGTCGGTAACTTCATCATCACCGTCACCACACTGTCGTGCTGACGAAACTCTCACTCGGCCTCAGCTGGATAAAGAGTACGAGGGTCTTCACTGAGCTGAACGTATGCATATCGCGGAGGTGCCGTGCATTTGGTACATGATCGGTTGGATCGCGAAGACGTTCGACTACATCAACCGCATTACATAACGCTTCTGCTTTCGGTCTACGAGGGTACGTGGACACACTCTCCCGCTCGTTGCTATGCATCACCTAGATGGATCTTGCGTGTGCGTAGGATTTTTTTGAAATTACCGTGTTCCCCAACAGTGGCATCCGAGCCAGGCCTATGTGTAGATGTTATATGCACGAGTAGAACACAAAGAGTTGTGGGCCATAATAGTCATACTGCTTACCAGCATCATACTTTGATTCGGCGGTATTGTTGGATGAAGCGTCCCAGACCGACATTACATGGCCGCGTTCATGAGACTAGTTCTACTGCCGTGCTTCACACACAGGTGGCTAGTGGGTGTCTGTTTCTCCAACTTTAGTTGAATCGAGTGTGACTACGCCCGGTCCTTGTTGAAGGTTAAAACAACACACTTGACGAAAAATCATTGTGGTTTTGATGCGTAGGTAAGAACGGTTCTTGCTAGAAGCTCGTAGCAGCCACGTAAAACTTGCAACAACAAAGTAGAGGACGTCTAACTTGTTTTTGCAGGGCTTGCTGTGATGTGATATGGTCAAGACGTGATGATATATAAATTATTGCATGAGATGATCATGTTTTGTAACGGTTATCGGCAACTGGCAGGAGCCATATGGTTGTCGCTTTATTGTATGAAATGCAACCGCCATGTAATTGCTTTACTTTATCACTAAGCGGTAGCGATAGTCGTAGTAGCAATAGTTGGCGAGACGGCAACGATGCTTCGATGGAGATCAAGGTGTGAAGCCGGTGACGATGGTGATCATGACGGTGCTTTGGAGATGGATATCAAAGGCACAAGATGATGGCCATATCATATCACTTATATTGATTGCATGTGATGTTTATCCTTTATGCATCTTATTTTTCTTAGTACGGCGGTAGCATTATAAGATGATCTCTCACTAAATTTCAAGGTACAAGTGTTCTCCTTGAGTATGCACCGTTGCGATAGTTCATCGTGCCAAGACACCACGTGATGATCGGGTGTGATAAGCTCTATGTTCACATACAACGGGTGCAAGCCAGTTTTGCACACGCAGAATACTCGGGTTAAACTTGACGAGCCTAGCATATGCAGATACGTCCCCGAAACACTGAGACCGAAAGGTCGAGCATGAATCATATAGTAGATATGATCAACATAGTGATGTTCACCATTGAAAACTACTCCATCTCACGTGATGATCGGACATGGTTTAGTTGATATGGATCACGTGATCACTTAGATGATTAGAGTGATGTCTATCTAAGTGGGAGTTCTTAAGTAATATGATTAATTGAACTTTAAATTATCATGAAGTTAGTGCTGGTAGTACTTGCATAACTAGATCCGTGATGTAGCTCGTGATGTAGCTCCCCGTTTATTTTTTTGATATGTTCCTAGAGAAAAACTATGTTGAAAAATGATAGTAGCAATGATACAGACTAGATCCGTGATCTTAGGATTATCCTCATTGCTGCAAAGAAGAATTATGTCCTTGATGCACCGCTAGGTGACGGACCTATTGCAGGAGCAGATGCAGACGTTACGAATGTTTGGCAAGCTCGGTATGATGACTACTTGATAGTTTAGTGCGCCATGCTTTACGGCTTAGAATCGGAACTTCAAAAACGTTTTTGAACGCCACGGAGCATATAAGATGTTCCAAGAGCTGAAATTGGTATTTCAGACTCATGCCCGAGTCGAGAGGTATGAGACCTCTGACAAATACTTTGCCTTCAAGATGGAGGAGAATAGCTAACCAGTGAGCATGTGCTCAGAATGTCTGAGTACTACAATCGCTTGAATCAAGTGGGAGTTAATCTTCCAGATAAGATAGTGATTAACAGAGTTCTCTAGTCACTATTACCAAGTTACTGGAACTTCATGATGAACTATAATATGCAAGGGATGATGAAAACGATCCCCGAGCTCTTCATGATGCTAAAATCGGCGAAGGTAGAAATCAAGAAAAACATCAAGTGTTGATGCTTAACAAGACCACTAGTTTCAAGAAAAGGTCAAAGGGATAGAAAGGGAACTTCAAGAAGAATGACAAACAAGTTGTCATCCCCGTGAAGAAGCCCAAAGCTAGACCCAAGCCTGAAACTGAGTGCTTCTACTGCAAAGGAAATGCTCACTGGAAGTGGAACTGCCCTAGATACTTGGCGGATAAGAAGGATGGCAAAGTGAACAAAGGTATATTTGATATACATGTTATTGATGTGTACTTTACTAGTGTTTATAGCAACCCCTCGGTATTTGATACTGGTTCAGTTGCCAAGAGTAGTAACTCGAAATGGGAGTTGCAAAATAAACAAAGACTAGTTAAGGACGAGGTGATGATGTGTGTTGGAAGTGATTCCAAGGTTGATAAGATCACCATCGCACAGTCCCTTTACCTTCGGGATTAGTGTTGAACCTAAAATAAATGTTATTTGGTGTCTGCGTTGAGCATGAATATGATTGGATTATGTTTATTGTAATACGATTATTCATTTAAGTCAAAGAATAATTGTTGTTCTATTTAAATGAATAAAACCTTCTATGGTCATACACTCAATATAAATGGTTTATTGAATTCGATCATAGTGATACACATATTCATAATACCGAAGCCAAAAGATTCGAAGTTAATAATGATAGTGCAACTTATTTGTGGCACTGTCGTTTAGGTCATATTGGTGTAAAGCACATGAAGAAACTCCATGCTGATGGGCTTTTGGAATTACTTGATTATGAATCACTTGATGCTTGCGAACCATGCCTCATGGGCAAGATGACTTAGACTCCGTTCTCCGGAACAATGGAGCGAGCAACAGACTTATTGGAAATAATACATACTGATGTATGCGGTCCAATGAGTGTTGATTCTCATGGCGGTATTGTTATTTTCTGACCTTCACAGATGATTTATCTACTTGGTGAAACATAAGTATGAAACATTTGAAAAGTTCAAAGAATTTTAGGGTGAAGTGGAAAATCATCGTAACAAGAAAAAGTTTCTACGATCTGATCGCAGAGACAAATATTTGAGTTACGAGTTTGGTCTTCATTTGAAACAATGTGGAATAGATTTGCAACTCACGCCACCTAGGACACCACAGCGTAATGGTGTGTCCGAACGTCATAACCGTACTTTATTAGATATGGTGCGATCTATGATGTCTCTTACCGATTTACCACTATCGTTTTGGGGTTATGCATTAGAGACAGCTGCATTCATGTTAAAAAGGGCACCATCTAAATCCGTTGAGACGACACCGTATGAACTGTGGTTTAGCAAGAAACCTAAGCTGTCATTTCTTAAAGTTTGGAGTTGCGATGCTTATGTGAAAAGTTTCATCCTGGTAAGCTCAAACCCAAATCGAAGAAGTGCGTCTTCATAGGATACCCAAAAGTAACTGTTGGGTACACCTTCTATCACAGATCTGAAGGCAAGATATTCATTGCTAAGAATGGATCCTTTCTAGAGAAGGAGTTTCTCTTGAAAGAAGTGAGTGGGAGGAAAGTAGAACTTGATAAGGTAATTGTACCTTCTCCCGAATTGGAGAGTAGTTCACCACAGAAATCAGTTCCAGTGATGCCTACACCGATTAGTGAGGAAGTTAATGGTGATGATCATGAAACTTCAGATCAAGTCACTACCGAACCTCGTAGGTCAACCAGAATACGTTCTGCACCAAAGTGGCACGCTAATCCTTTTCTGGAAGTCATGTTGCTAGACCATGATGATCCTACGAACTATGAGGAAGGATGATGATCCCAGATTCCGACAGATGGCTTGGGGCCATGAAATCTGAGATAGAATCCATGTATGAGAAAAAAGTGTGGACTTTGGTGGACTTGCCCGAGGATCGGAAAGCCATTGAGAATAAATGGATCTTCAAGAGGAAGACGGACACTGATAGTAGAGTTACTATCTACAAAGGTCGAATTGCCGCAAAAAGGTTTTGACAAGTTCAAGGTGTTGACTACGATAAGATCTTTCTCACTCGTAGTGATGCTTAAGTCTGTCCGAATCGTGTTAGCAATTGCCACATTTTATGAAATCCGGCAAATGGATGTCAAAACTGCATTCCTTAATGGATTTCTTAAAGAAGAGTTGTATATGATGCAACAAAATGGGTTTTGTCAATCCTAAAGGTTCTAACAAATTGTGCAAGCTCCAGCGATCCATCTCTGGACTGGTGCAAGCATCTCGAATTTGGAATATACGCTTTGATGAGTTGATCAAAGCACATAGTTTTATACAGACTTTCGGTGAAGCATGTATTTACAAGAAAGTGAGTGGGAGCACAAAAGTATATGTGAATGACATATTGTTGATCGGAAATAATGTAGAATTTTCTGGAAAGCATAAAGGACTGTTTGAAAGGAGTTTTTTCGAATAAAGACCTCAGTGAAGCTACTTGCATAGTGAGCGTCAAGATCTATAGAAATAGATCAAGGCGCTTGATAAATTTTTTCAATGAGTACATACCTTGACAAGTTTTTGAAGTAGTTCAAAATGTAATAGTCAAAGAAGGAGTTCTTGCATGTGTTGCAAGGTGTGAAGTTGAGTAAAGACTCAAAACCCGACCACGGCAGAAAATAGAAAGAGAATGAAAAGTCATTCCATATGCCTTAGTCATAAGTTCTATAAAGTATGCTATGCTCTGTAATAGACCTATTGTGTACCTCACCATGAGTTTGGCAAGAGGGTACAATAGTAATCCAGGAGTGGATCACGGAACATCGGTCAAAATTATCCTTAGTGGAATAAGGAAATGTTTCTCGGTTATGGAGGTGACAAAGAGTTCTTCGTAAAGAGTTACATCGATGCAATCTTTGACACCAATCTGGATGACTCCAAGTCTCGATCTAGATACATATTGAAAGTGGGAGCGATTAGCTAGAGTAGCTGCATGCAGATGATGTCTACTACACAACCTTCTTCTTGTAGACGTTGTTGGGCCTGCAAGTGCACAGGTTTGTAGGACAGTAGCAAATTTCCCTCAAGTGGATGACCTAAGGTTTATCAATCCGTGGGAGGCGTAGGATGAAGATGGTCTCTCTCGAGCAACCCTGCAGCCAAATAACAAAGAGTCTCTTGTGTCCCCAACACACCCAATACAATGGTAAATTGTATAGGTGCACTAGTTCGGCGAAGAGATGGTGATACAAGTGCAATATGGGTGGTAGATATGGATATTTGTAATATGAAAATATAAAAATAGCAAGGTAACTAATGATAAAAGTGAGCGTAAACGGTATTGCAATGGTAGGAAACAAGGCATAGGGTTCATACTTTCACTAGTGCAAGTTCTCTCAACAATAATAACACAGATAGATCATATAACAATCCCTCAACATGCAACAAAGAGTCACTCCAAAGCCACTAATAGCGGAGAACAAACGAAGAGATTATGGTAGGGTACGAAACCACCTCAAAGTTATTCTTTCAGATCGATCTATTCAAGAGTTCATACTAGAATAACACCTTAAGACACAAATCAACCAAAACCCTAATGTCACCTAGATACTCCATTGTCACCTCAAGTATCCGTGGGCATGATTATACGATATGCATCACACAATCTCAGGTTCATCCAACCAACACAAAGTACTTCAAAGAGTGCCCGAAAGTTTCTACCGGAGAGTCAAGAAAACGTGTGCCAACCCCTATGCATAGATTCATGGGCGGAACCTGCAAGTTGGTCACCAAAACATACATCAAGTGGCACGTGGAATCCCATTGTCACCACAGATAAACATGGGAAGACATACATCAAGTGTTCTCAAATAAAGACTCAATCCGAAAAGATAACTTCAAGAGGAAAACTCAATTCATCACAAGAGAGTAGAGGGGGGAGAAACATCATAAGATCCAACTATAATAGCAAAGCTCGCGATACATCAAGATCGTGCCATAGAGAGAACACGAGAGAGAGAGATCAAACACATAGCTACTGGTACATACCCTCAACCCCGAGGGTGAACTACTCCCTCCTCATCATGGATAGCGCCGGGATGATGAAGATGACCACCGGTGATGGGTTCCCCCTCCGGCAGGGTGCCGGAACAGGCTCCCGAGAGGTTTTTGGTGGCTATAGAGGCTTGCGGCAGCGGAACTCCCGATCTATCTTGATATTCGATGTTTTTAGGGTACGTAGGCTTATATAGGAAAAAGAAGTCGGTCAGGGGAGCCTCGAGGGGCCCACGAGAGGGTAGGGCTCGCCCAGGGGGGTGGGTGCGCCCCCTGTCTCGTGGCCTCCTCGATGATCTTCCGACGTGAACTCCAAGTCTCCCGGATCATATTCTTCCTAAAAATCACGCTCCTGAAGGTTTCATTCCGTTTGGACTCCGTTTGATATTCCTTTTCTTCGAAATACTGAAACAGGCAATAAAACAGCAATATGGGCTTGGCCTCCGGTTAATAGGTTAGTCCCAAAAGTAATATAAAAGTGTATAATAAATCCCATAATCATTCAAAACAGATAATAAAAAAGCATGAATGCTTCATAAATTATAGATACGTTGGAGACGTATTAGCATCCCCAAGCTTAATTCCTACCGTCCTCGAGTAGGTAAATGATAAAAGAAAGAATTTATGAAGTGTGAATGCTAGAAGGTGCACAAGTTCGATCAATGATAATTTCAGTCACCTTTTCTAGCATCATTATATGTCATAACAGTAGTTCATCTCATAAAACTTCTCACGATAAAGTAACAAGCAATTCACATGTCAAAGCATAGACCATACACTTTCTTGAAAACTAGCAAACTTCATTCTCAGTCATCAAACAATTGCAATTCATCTTATTTCCAGGAATAGCAAACTCCACATACTCAACTATCATATAGTTTTCTACAATTGCTAACACTCACGCAATACTAATGGTTATGGAGTTTTAATCAAACACTGAGAAAGATAGGGGCTTATAGTGTTGCCTCCCAACGTATTCACCTTTGGGTGATGTCAACAATAATAGTTCATGCTAACTTACATCCAATTGGATATATATATCAGGATCACCCCAACACAAAGTGCTTGCCGAAGTATAAAATGAAAAAAGGGAAAGGTGAAGATCACCTTGACTCTTGCATAAAGTAAAAGACATAAAGTAAAAGATAGGCCCTTCGCAGAGGGAAGCAGAGGTTGTCATGCACTTTTAGGGTTGGATGCACAAAATCTTAATGCGAATGAACGTCACTTTATATTGCCACTTGTATATGGACCTTTATTATGCAGTTCGTCACTTTTATTGCTTCCATAACAAGATCGTATAAAGCTATTTTCTTCACACCAAAAGATCATACATATTTAGAGAGCAATTTTTATTGCTTGCACCGATGACAACTTACTTGAAGGATCTTACTCAATCCATAGGTAGGTATGGTGGACTCTCACGGCAAAACTGGGTTTAAGGATATTTGGAAGTACAAGTAGTATCTCTACTTGGTGCAAGGGATTTTGGCTAGCATGAGGGTGAAAGGCAAGCTCAACATGTTTGAATGATCCATAACAATATACTTTAACTGAGATGTGCGAAAACATAATACGTTGTCTTCCTTGTCCAACATCAACTCTTTAGCATGTCATACTTAATGAGTGCTCCCAATTATAAAAGATGTCTAGGATAGTGTATTTATATGTGGAATCTCTCTTCCTTCAATATTCTTTCATGAATTTTTCAAATGACCAATACGATGCTTGCTAACCTTCAATAAATTTACAACCTCTACCTCTTAGATGTGAAGTCAATACTCCCCATGGGATAAGCAAATGAGGCATATATAATTTCAGATTTATGACACTCAACTCATTCAACAATTTACTCATAGGATATAAGTGAAGCACACGAGTAAATGACAAACTACTCCAAAAAGATATAAGTGAAGATCAATAAGTAGCTAAATAATTATGTAACTATGTGAAGACTCTCTCTCATTAAAGAATTTTAGATCTTGGTATTTCATTCAAACAACAAGCAAAGCAAAATAAAATGACATTACAAGGATAGCACAACTCATGTGGAGAAGCAAAAACTTAGGCTCAACCGATACTAACCGATAGTTGTTGAAGAAGAAAGGTGGGATGCCTACCGGGGCATCCCCAAGCTTAGATGCTTGAGACTTCTTGAAATATTATCTTGGGGTGCCTTGGGCATCCCGAAGTTTGAACTTTTGTGTCTCCTTAATTCCTCTCATATCATGGTTTCTCTTTTTATCAAAAGCTTCATCCACACCAAACTCAACAGGAACTCGTGAGATAGGTTAGTATAAACCAATGCAAAACCTTATCATTTTCTACTGTAACAAATCACTAAAATTATTATTCAACATTGAATACTAAATGCCTCTGCATATTTAATACTCCTATCCTCAAATATAATCATTAAACAAGCAAACATATGCAAACAATGCAAACATAAAAACAATCTGCCAAAACAGTACAGTCTGTAAAGAATGCAAGATTTATGAAACTTCCCTAACTCAAAAAATTAATAAATAAAATTCCCACTGTAGTAAATTGATCATAGCTTATTATGCAAAAGGTTTCAACATTATATCATTCTATGAATTTTCTAAGGAATTTTTGCAACAGCGGTAAACTTTCTGTTTTCAAACATCAACATGTATACTAGCAAAATAAGCATGGTAAAGGCTATCCTTGACATTTTTATTGAAAATAAAGATGCAAAACATTATTCTAAATAACATCAAACAAATACTAACAAAATAAAATGACGCTCCAAGCAAAACACATATAATGTGGCGAATAAAAATATAGCTCCAAGTAACGTTACCGATGAACGAAGACGAAAGAGGGGATGCCATCCGGGGCATCCCCAAGCTTAGGCTCTTGATTGACCTTGAATATTACCTTGGGGTGCCCTAGGAATCCCCAATCTTAGGCTATTGCCACTCCTTATTCCATAGTCCATCGAATCCTTACCCAAAACTTGAAAACTTCACAACACGAAACTCAATATAAAACTCGTAAGCTCCGTTAGTACAAGAAAATAAAACCACCACTTAGGTACTATAATGAACTCATTCTAAATTCATATTGGTGTAATATCTACTGTATTCTAACTTCTCTATGGTTCATACCACTTAATACTAGCCATAGATGCATCAAAATAAGCAAACAACACATAGAAAACAGAATCTGTCAAAAGCAGAACAGTCTGTAGTAATCTGTATCAAAAGTATACTCCCGGAGCTCCAAAAATCCTACCAAATTAGGAAGTCCTAATAAATTTGTGTACAAATCCATAGCAAAATGTATCAGATAAGAAGCACATTTCTGTGAATTAACAAAACTAATTTACTGGGTACTAAAGTTTCTGATTTTCAGCAGGATCAACACAACTATCACCATAAGCTATCCTAAAGGTCTTACTTGGCACTTTATTGAAACAAAAGCTATAAAACATGATTACTACAGTAGCATAATCATGTGAAAACACAAAAACAGTAAGGATAAATATTGGGTTGTCTCCCAACAAGCGCTTTTTTTAATGTCTTTCTAGCTAGGCATGATGATGACAATGATGCTCACATAAAAGATAAGAACTAAAACATAACAGGAGCATCATGAAGCATATGACTAGCACATTTAAGCCTAACCTACTTCCTATGCATAGGGATTTTGTGAGCAAACAACTTATGGGAACAATAATCAACTAGCATAGTGAGGTAAAACAAGCATAACTTCAAGATTTTAAGCACATAGAGATGAAACTTGACATTATTGCAATTCCTACAAGCATATGTTCCTCTCTCATAATAATTTTCAGTAGCATCATGAATGAATTCAACAATATAACCAGCACCTAAAGGATTCTTTTCATGATCTACAAGCATAGAATGTTTACTACTCTCTACATAAACAAAATTCTTCTCGTTCGGAGTAGTGGGAGTATCATAATAGACTTGAACACTAAAAATTGTTTCCACACTAAAAGAGTAATGTTCAGAAAAAAGGGTAATCATAATCATGACAAGATTTGTAAATATAATCATCACTACTTTTTATAGCATAAATTTCATCACAATAATCATCATAAGTAGCAACTTCGTTCTCATCATAATCGATTGAAACCTCTCCCAAGATAGTGGAATCACTAAATAAAGTTGACACTCTTCCAAACCCACTTTCATCAATATAATCATCATACGTAGGAGGCATGCTATCATCATAACAACTTTGCATATCAAAACTTGGGATGCTAAAAATATCATCTTCATTAAACATAGCATCCCCAAGCTTGGGACAAACATTAATTTCAGCAAATAAATTCTCAAATATTTCATCCTCATCAAACATAGCTTCCCCAAGCTTGGGCTATTTCATATCATAAGCATAATCACTCTCATCATTAATAGTATGGATAGCACCAATAGTATAGCAATTATCATCATCACAATGAGTAGTAGGAGCAACATCATTTGGGAGGGATACCTTTCTACCTTTGTTGCTCCTTCTTTTCTTTTTCTTCTTCACATTATGTGTGGGTTCAACCTTCCTCTTTGAGCTCCTTATTGATGAGATTGGTTGAATAGAAAGCTCCTCCTCGTTACCTGATTCATCATGAGAAATAATAGGAGGAGATTGGGAAGTCTCTTCCCTTTCATTAGTATTCTCTTCATCTTCTATTTGCTTCCTTTTCTTTAGGTAATTGGAAATATAAGGATTTTCAATGCAATTCACCGCACGAAACATACATATAAATATCCTCTAGATCAAAATCAAGAAACCTATCAAGATTAAATTTTGGAATACCCTCAGTTATACGTTTCATTTCTTCATACCCCAAAAGAAGACTAAGCTATTTATGATGCCCAAGGGTAATCAAGTAATCACAACTTTTGGACACGATTCGATCATGAAACAATTTGCATTGGAGATTTAAATGACCACGTTCATTGCAAATTTCACAAGGGGCACGAAAAATATTGAATCTTTCAGCACAATCATCAAGCCTTTCTTGTAAACCTTTAGTTTTTAAATACTTATGCCTCTTGCAATATCTATTTTCTCTATTTGGTGTGTCCATCCAAACCCGTTCTACTCCACAAAAATCAACATGCTTATAAGAGACATTTTCATCATAACTAGTGCAATTATCATTAGTACTATGGATATTCAAAGAGTTTATACTAACAACATTGCAATCATGCTCATCATTCAAAGATTTAGTACCAAGCATTTTAATGCATTCTTCTTCTAGCAATTGAGCACAATTTTCCTTTCCATCATACTCACGAAAGATACTAAAAAGACGAAGCGTATGAGACAAACTTAACTCCATTTTTTTGTAGTTTTCTTTTTATAAACTAAACTAGTGATAAAACAAGAAACAAAAATATTCGATTGCAAGATCTAAAGATATACCTTCAAGCACTCACCTCCCCGGCAACGGCGCCAGAAAAGAGCTTGATGTCTACTACACAACCTTCTTCTTGTAGACGTTGTTGGGCCTGCAAGTGCACAGGTTTGTAGGACAGTAGCAAATTTCCCTCAAGTGGATGACCTAAGGTTTATCAATCCATGGGAGGCGTAGGATGAAGATGGTCTCTCTCAAGCAACCCTGCAACCAAATAACAAAGAATCTCTTGTGTCCCCAACACACCCAATACAATGGTAAATTGTATAGCTGCACTAGTTCGGCGAAGAGATGGTGATACAAGTGCAATATTGGTGGTAGATATGGATATTTGTAATCTGAAAATATAAAAACAATGAGGTAACTAATGATAAAAGTGAGCGTAAACGGTATTGCAATGGTAGGAAACAAGGCATAGGGTTCATACTTTCACTAGTGCAAGTTCTCTCAACAATAATAACATAGATAGATCATATAACAATCCCTCAACATGCAACAAAGAGTCACTCCAAAGCCACTAATAGCGGAGAACAAACAAAGAGATTATGGTAGGGTACGAAACCACCTCAAAGTTATTCTTTCGGATCGATCTATCAAGAGTTCGTACTAGAATAACACCTTAAGACACAAATCAACCAAAACCCTAATGTCACTTAGATACTCCATTGTCACCTCAAGTATCCGTGGGCATGATTGTACGATATGCATCACACAATCTCAGAATCATCCAACCAACAAAAAGTACTTCAAAGAGTGCCCCAAAGTTTCTACCAGAGAGTCAAGAAAACGTGTGCCAACCCCTATGCATAGGTTCATGGGCGGAACCCGCAAGTTGGTCACCAAAACATACATCAAGTGGCACGTGAAATCCCATTGTCACCACAGATAAACACGGCAAGACATACATCAAGTGTTCTCAAATAAAGACTCAATCCGAAAAGATAACTTCAAGAGGAAAACTCAATTCATCCCAAGAGAGTAGAGGGGGGAGAAACATCATAAGATCCAACTATAATAGCAAAGCTCGTGATACATCAAGATCGTGCCATAGAGAGAACACGAGAGAGAGAGAGAGATCAAACACATAGCTACTGGTACATACCCTCAGCCCCGAGGGTGAACTACTCCCTCCTCGTCATGGATAGCGCCGGGATGATGAAGATGGCCACCGGTGATGGGTTCCCCCTCCGGCAGGGTGCCGAAACGGGCTCCCGAGAGGTTTTTGATGGCTACAGAGGCTTGCGGCGGCGGAACTCCTAATCTATCGTGTTATTCGATGTTTTTAGGGTACGTAGGCTTATATAGGTGAAAGAAGTCGGTCAGGGGAGCCTCGAGGGACCCACGAGAGGGTAGGGCGTGCCCAGGGCGGTGGAACGCCCCCTGTCTCGTGGCCTCCTCGATGATCTTCTGACGTGAACTCCAAGTCTCCCGGATCATATTCTTCCTAAAAATCACGCTCCCAAAGGTTTCATTCCGTTTGGACTCCGTTTGAAATTCATTTTCTTCGAAATACTGAAACAGGCAATAAAACGACAATATGGGCTGGGCCTCCGGTTAATAGGTTAGTCCCAAAAGTAATATAAAGTGTATAATTAAGCCCATAATCATTCAAAACAGATAATAAAATAGCATGGATGCTTCATAAATTATAGATACGTTGGAGACGTTTCAGCAGAGCATTGTCGACATAGAAAATTTGCAAAATACACATGGCTCTGAATGTGGCAGACCCGTTGACTAAACTTGTCTTACAAGCAAAACATGGTCACTCTTTGGGTGTTAATCACATAGCGATGTGAACTAGATTATTGACTCTAGTAAACCCTTTGGGTATTAGTCACATAGAGATGTGAACTAATCACATAAAGATGTGAACTATTGGTGTGTAATCACATGACGATGTGAACTACATTATTGACTCTAGTGCAAGTGGGAGACTTAAGGAAATATGCCCTAGAGGCAATAATAAAGTTGTTATTTATATTTCCTTATATCATGATAAATGTTTATTATTCATGCTAGAATTGTATTAACCAGAAACTTAGTACATGTGAGAATACATAGACAAACAGTGTGTCACTAGTATGCCTCTACTTGACTAGCTTGTTAATCAAAGATGGTTAAGTTTCCTAGCCATAGACATGAGTTGTCATTTGATTAACGGGATCACATCATTAGAGAATGATGTGATTGACAAGACCCATCTGTTAGCTTAGCACGATGATCGTTTAGTTTGTTGCTATTGCTTTCTTCATGACATACATGTTCCTATGACCATCAGATTATGCAACTCTGAATATCGGAGGAACATTAGTGTGCTATCAAACATCACAATATAACTGGGTGATTATAAAGATCATCTACAGGTGTCTCCGATGGTGTTTGTTGAGTTGGCATAGATCAAGATTAGGATTTGTCACTCCGACTGTCGGAGAGGTATCTCTGGGCCCTCTCGGTAATGCACATCACTATAAGCCTTGCAAGCAATGTGACTAATGAGTTAGTTGCGGGATGATGCATTACAAAACAAGTAAAGAGACTTGCCGGTAACGAGATTGAACTAGGTATTGAGATACCGACGATCGAATCTCGGGCAAGTAACATACCGATGACAAAGGGAACAACGTATGCTGTTATGCGGTTTGACTGATAGAGATCTTCGTAGAATATGTGGGAACCAATATGAGCATCCAGGTTCCGCTATTGGTTATTGACCGGGGATGAGTCTCGGTCATGTCTACATAGTTCTCGAACCTGTAGGGTCCGCACGCTTAACGTTCGATGACGATCGGTATTATGAGTTTATGTGTTTTGATGTACCAAAGGTTGTTCGAAGTCCCGGATGTGATCACGGACATGTCGAGGAGTCTCGAAATGGTCAAGACATAAATATCGATATATTGGAAGGCTATGTTTGGACACCGGAATGGTTCCAGATGAGTTCGAGCATTTACCGGAGTACTAGGGGTTACCGGAACCCCCCAGGGAGTCAATGGGCCTTATTGGGCCTTAGTGGGAGAGAGGAGGAGGCGGCTATCTAGAGGGCGCGCCCCCCAAGCACAATCCGAATTGGGGTGGGGGCCGGCCCCCCTTTCCTTCTCTCTTTCTCCCTCTTCCTTCTTCTCCTACTCCAACTAGGGAAAGGGGGGAAACCTACTCCTACTGGGAGTAGGACTCCCCCTTGGGCACGCCATAGAGAGGGACGGCCCTCCCCTCCTCCCTCCTTTATATACGGGGGAGGGGGCACCCCATAGACACACAAGTTCACAGTTGTCTTAGCCGTGTGCGGTGCCCCCCTCCACAGATTTCCACCTCGATCATATCGTTGTTGTGCTTAGGCGAAGCGCTACGTCGGTAACTTCATCATCACTGTCATCACGCCGTTGTGCTGACGAAACTCTCCCTCGGCCTCAGCTGGATAAAGAGTACGAGGGACGTCACCGAGCTGAACGTGTGCAGATAGCGGAGGTGCCATGCGTTCGGTACTTGATCGGTTGGACCGCGAAGACGTTCGACTACATCAACCGCGTTACATAACGCTTCCGCTTTCGGTCTACGGGGGTACGTGCACACACTCTACCGCTTGTTGCTATGCATCACCTAGATGGATCTTGCGTGTGCGTAGGATTTTTTTTTTGAAATTACTGCGTTCCCCAACAACACGCTGGCCGCTGTGTGCTGATTTCCTGCTGTTGCGGCCGTCCGCTGCAGCAATGTGACCTTCAGCCTCATGCACCAACATTGTGCAGCCCTCGCGACTATTCGTGCGCACACATTGGGCTGCTCGTGCTCCTTCGCTGGTTTGCGGCCATCTGCTATCGTCTGCACTTTCCGACTCTAACGTCGCGCATAATCCGATTGATCACCCGTCCGCTCGCGATCCGTCTCATCTACACCGTGCGACCGATCTGGCTCGTCGGTTGCGCACGCCTCCGCAGGTCCTTTGAAGATCTTCCCCGAGTTCAGCGCGCCCCTCCACCGATCGAGCAATAGGCTGCCGCTGCGTCGCTCCGTCGGGCCGCAGTGTTGCTGCCCCGTGGTTCTCCTCGTCGCTGCATCAACTTGCGTCTCGCCACTGCGTCGCCCCTTCTAGTTGTAGTGCCGCGATACGCGGTCCCCGCCGCTGCCCCGAGTCCGTCCCTACGGTTGTACCGACCCGCGCTCCGCTGCTAAGCCGGCCCTTCGGGCTCTCCCGCCGTGGCCCACGGTCCCCACCGCCGCCCCAAGGTCTTCCTATCGTCGCCCCGACCTGCCCGCCGCCGCTGTGTCACCCCTTCGGGCCATAGCACCGCGGCCCACGGTCCACTCTGCTGTAACCGTGCGTCGACCTCCCGTGGTATGCGATGCGTCGTCTCCCTTGGCGCGGGAATGCCATCGTCCGCGCCGGTCTCCGTCATGCTGTCAGGGTTCTTTGCCTACTTCGAGCACCGCCGCCGCACTCCTAACCTAGCCGCCGCCACCGTCAGGCCGCCGCCGCTGCTCTTCTCTGGCCACCCCACCGCCCGTCCAACCTGTTCGTCTTTGTCCAGCACCAACTCGTCGCCAGCATCGCCGTCATCTACCCCGACCACTTTGTCTACTCCGACAACCGCGGGCGGCACCGGCACCATGCTGATTAGCGCCACAATCATCGTCGAGTCCTTCTCTGCTGGCCTCTCCGACTTCTCCGACATGGCGTACGGCTCGTGCAGGTCCCAGTCTATGCATGCCCGGTGCTGGAAACACTGATGTGTGCCTTCGTCCATGATGTGTCCCCGGGCCTGGCAAGCCTGGTGCGGCGCTTCGTCAACTTCTTATTCGCCCATCTACGCATGCCCAGTGCTGGCAACACCGATGCATGCTTTCGTCCATGACGTGTCCCCGGGCTTGGCAAACCCGCCGCGACGCGCCATCAACAACATATTCTTCCCGGCGCACCAGTACTTCGACACCACTGCGCCCA
Source organism: Triticum aestivum (assembly GCF_018294505.1). Taxonomy (NCBI): domain Eukaryota; kingdom Viridiplantae; phylum Streptophyta; class Magnoliopsida; order Poales; family Poaceae; genus Triticum; species Triticum aestivum. Next base: position 384,796,766 of record NC_057798.1, read on the forward strand.
TGCTAATTCGGCGCTCCCTTGCGCCCGCGCCTCCAGGACGACTTCCTCGACACCGCCCCCCCGGCTCGACATCGACCACAACATTTTTCGCATGGCTACCTCGACCATGGCTCCACCACCCACTCTTTCGGCTACATCGATAAACGGCACAAAAGGCTACCACCAAGCTTGAGCAACCTCGTCGGTTTCCACTCCAGCCACGACTCCGTGATGCATCGACTGTTATGACTATGGGGTTGTCCATCAGCTTGCCTTTGGATTCTTCTCCAGTCTCACCGTCTGCGTCGCTACTGTTGTGACTGTGGGGGATGTTGAGTATATTGATTATTAGGAAGGACGAGATAGACTAGGATTTGTTCTGGCTTGTCTTATACTCCAAGTAGATAATTGTACTCCTATATATATGCCCATGAGGCTCAAGCAATATAACGAACCAACTATTCCACCAAATCCCCCTCTCCCTTCTAACACTACCGACTAAAAATAAAATTAATTGCTGCTGGACATTTTGCTAAATTGCACATGCTGAAAAAACATAGCTTGCAGAATGTTCATTCTTCATGTTTGAAAGACTTAAGAAATAATGATCCATACATTAGACAAAATCGGTTAGGGCATTTCTAACCGATCCCCTATCCGATCGTAAGGGAGGATAATTTCGGTTTTCCTCCCTTACAACGCACCTAGCCGAAGTACTAAAATCTGTAAAGGAGTAAAATTTACCCTCCGCAGTCCAAAATCACTTCCAATCTCCCTAAATATGCTCACTCCCGCTGCGGCTAAGTGAAAGTGGAAGCCTCTTTCTCCCACCACCACGCCGCCCTGTCTCCCACCGCCGCAGCCAGCACGCCCGACCGCCACCACCGATGATCGTCTCTCTGGTTGGAGTGGATAGCCTGGTCCCTTCCCACACTCCGCCGGCCACCAGCTCCGGCTTCTGTCGCCGTAAACCACCCACGCGCCACCGCCCGCGCCGAAGAAAACTTTGGGGATGAAAAAAAACCATCGGGTCCAAGCTCCTCCAACCGTGGAAATGGCCTCCGATGTGGAGACCGCCTCTCCGGCCATGGCTCATGTCAGAATGTGTTCTCTAGACACCAGGGATCAAGGATACCCTGTATTTATGAGTTCGGCCTGGGGCTAAACGCCTAGTCACTCCACTATCAAAGGAACACAACAAAACAAGGACACAACAGATTTTATACAGGTTCAGGCCATCATGTTTGCTTACAACCTTGCATCCTTTCGGTATTCATATAATCTATGGAATACAAGTGCTCAAGTTGTCATGGGATGACCCCCGGGTAGGCTCAAGGAAACAAGTTAACATTTCAAAATATCGGGATGGCTCAGATCCCTCAAATCGACTGGCCCTCTAGCTGGCTCCCCCCTCGCTTGATGTCGGCTGGGCGTGATGCCTCGCTTGGGATGGCTGGCCACAGCAGGCAGCCAGCAGGTTCAGCGCCCATCAAATCCAAGTGCACGACAAGACACCCACCACGTCATGGATAGTGTGGCTATAGTGCCGCCCGTACCCCTGACAGGTCAGAGTGGCCCGACACTGTAGAGGCATAGTGCCACCCACTCCGTCATGCCGTGACCTACGAGCAACAGTATCGTGCAGCCAGCGGGCCCTATGGCCAACAAGACCCCGTAGATGGTGGGCCCCACTAGAGGCCAGAGACGCTGGCACCAGGGGACGACCCCTCTTTCTTAAGCATTTTGTAACCTGGGAGACCCAAGTAGAACACATTCTAGCAGTCCCCTAGGGGGGGGGGGTCGGCTCATTCTTTCCACACACCCACACACTCGAGGCAGAGAGCAGAGATGGAGCTCTCTTCTTGCTCCACCAATACAGCTCTAGGAGCAACCTTTGTACATCCTGTGTAGATCATAGTGATCCTTGCAGGACTAGGGTTGTTACCTCCATCAGAGGGCACAGAACCTAGCTACGTCTCCGTGTACATCAGTGCACGTGCCTAATCCCGCATCAGGACCCCGTCGGTGCTCATTGGCCCCTAACCACACGAGATAAGCCATCCCATGGCATCTACCATGAGAATACCACAATAGTTGGCACCCACCATGGGGTCTGATGAGGCGCCAGCCAAAATCACGTTTCGGATGGGACCCTTTATTTCCTCCGGCGAGCGTGTCGCGCATGGCCTGGTCATTAGGTTTGGTGCACTTGACTGCGTCAATGACAGTGTGGCACGTTTCACACACGCCGACTTACCTACAGGAGGCTCCATCACCCCTTTCGCTGACCACCGCATCTATGTCCCGGTCGTCTCCGACGAGTACCCTCGTGAGGTGCTCACCTTCACCGACCCACTGATCGCGGATGGCTGTGGCATCTCCCGCCATGTTCTAGACCTCTCCACCCACATTAAGGTGATGACCACCGGCTCCAGCACCAGTGTGGTGATGGCTGCTCACGCATGCCAGGAAAACCTGCTCCACACAATGTTGTTGAGCATGTGCACGCCCATCGCAATTGGCATGGATCCCAACGTTGTCACGATCGAGCTTGAGGAGAAGCACAAGCGCCTGCTCGATGAGGCCATAGGGCTTGTCACCACGCAGTGCCGGCTAGAGTCTGTACTGCGTGAGTACAACTCCACCCACGGCTTCACCCTGACTGGCGAGGGGCCCGGCCGACTAGAGGAAGTGAAACGCCGGGGCAAGACCATCAGCCAGATGCTGGGTGTAGCCCAACCCACCTACAACTCCCCCCTCAAGAACATGAGGGCGGAAGAGACATCCGCAGCCAAGCTGGAACACATGAGGGCGAGGAGCTGCAGCAGCAGCAGTAGCATGTCTGTGATCTTCTGGCTGCCGCGAACCACCAGTAGGCACAATCGGTACTGCCTCAACAGTCATCTGCTTCTCACTCTAGGACCCCTCCTCTCGAGCTGGCCAGCCGGCGGGCGGCTGGGGTCCCGTAGCCGACATAACAAGCATCTTCCTCGGACGACAACAAGAAGCCGGCTGCGGGGCAACCAGAGCAGAGGTAACCGCGACCCGCCGACTGTCAGCAGCCGTGTGAACGAGCCGGCTGTCGGAGCACACCACTGGCCGACACGGCAACCCCCACCTGCACATTGGGGCCAGCCGACATTCATAGGGCCGGCTGCGCGCCCTATGAGAAGTGAGCGGCTGGGGCCGCGGGTCCCTCATGATGAGCAAGATGCTCGCCACCGCATCAAGCGGCTGGCACAGTCCCTGCCCTTGAAGGGGGAAAGTTCTACCGGCCCGACATGCTTCGGGCCGCGCATTCCTGAGGAATCTTTTTCCAAGGGCTTCATGCTGGTGTCCTGGACTAGGGGGTACCAACCTAGTTGGCCCACAGTCCATGGGCCGAGCTTATGGCCCACCGACGTCACAGGGGAGGACTATAGAAGCCTCTATCTTATACATGACCAAGATGGACTCGCCCAAAGACTTGGCGCATACTTGAAGGACTACTTTGCCTGTCGGCATGTTTATCCCTAGTTGGCAACCGACCATGTGTAACCCTAGATACCCAGTACCTATATAAGCAAAGGGGTTTTAGTCTGTAAAGGGATGATCACATTTTACCTACGTTAGCGTTAGAACTCAACATACGAGTTCGAGTTAGATCAAGCCTATACTCGATACATCATCATCAATACAATCAAAACAGTACATAGGGCTTTACCTCCTCGAAAGGGCCCGAACCTGGGAAACTAATGTCTCCTCCATCTCAAGTTACCCATTGATCCGAGATCGACAACTTGGGGCCCCAACCAGAGATCCGTCGGCTTTAGTACCAACATTGGTGCTTTCATTAAGAGGATCGTTGTGTGATTGAAAAGGATCGATGGCTTGCCTGCAGACATCGGCTGTGGTGACACCTTCATCCCTGGCTAGCTCTTCGCTTTCAGCAACACCATCCTGCACGCCAATTCTATTGTCCACCTCGACCGCGTCGAAAGCTTCATTCTGAACCAAGTCATCATGTTCGGATGTTTTGAGTACACTACCGAGTCCCGCAGCAACCTCGCCCTCTTTGCCTGGATGCCAGATCGGCCTACAAACTCTTCACACACACTGGCTTTGACCCCAGAACTGATCCGTAATCCAGTCCTCAGAACGGATGCCTCATCAGAGCCAACATCGAGTATGGGTCTGACCACCGTTGCGTCAGATGCGATTTCAAGCGTAGACCCGGATGCTGTCTCATCAGATTTTGACCTCGAGTCAAGTCCGAACTCGGTACCGGCATTAGATTTGAATCCAATCTCTTCGCTGGCCGACTATGAGTCAACCCTCACCAGCCAGAACTCTAAGGCAGCGTCAAGCAACCCACAGAGCATATTTCATTTCGACCTCGCTTACAGACAGGCCATGGATCCGAGATCTCTCTCGTAGCTAAACGAGATCCTAGAACGGATTTAGAATCTAGTGATCTCATCCTCGGTCTATGATAGGATCGGATGTAAAGCCGATACTAGGGAAATTTACATCCCACCCACCACTCACCTAGTCGCTACAATCAAGGACTTAACTGAACTATGCCTCCGACGAGGCAGCTGATATGGATGAAGATGCCAATGATGCATTGAGGCGGCATTGCCAGGGGTCACACCCCACACCGAGAATTGGGCCTCAACGTCTACCTATGTCGTTTATATGGTGGACATACCGAAAGATCCCCCCAGACGTCAACGCCCTCGTAGGCGACCAAAAGGCACTGGCATGGGCAATACCTAGACCAACAACATGGGAGCCACGACTGATGGCCCCACCCCTGAAAAAATCGACGACCAGGGAAATGCCAGGAAAATGGAAATAACGCCACTCCCACTCAGATCGGCAACAGGGACCCCAAGGATCCCAAGGCTGAGGAGAAAATTGATTACTTTCCTGAATTCGACGAGGATGTGAGCCTCGGACCCAAAGACTTCATTGTCCCCGAGGACCCGTACGAGCAAGAGGGATTCCGGCGGTGCCTCGCTGCAACCACCAGGAGCATAAAGAAAAAGCAGCAGCAACTTCTCGCTGATCAAAATACGCTTAATGACAAGTGCATAGAGATCCACGCAGTTGCACAAGATCTTGAGGCACGATGCGAGGGTCAAGCCAAATCCTACCAACATCGACATTTGCTTCTTGGCTTGAACAATGAACTAGCTGAGAACGTGTCGGTTAGGCACGACCGAGCTGATCAACCTAATCTCCTTCTAGGGGGCGAGAGTGAGACAGGCCGACAGGGGAAAACAGAAATCCTCTAATGATACCTCGCCGTGAAGGCAACGACCCGGTCCATTAACCCGAGTCGAACAATTTGTGAACACAGTCAAAGGCAAACCTAATTCTAGCTCAATCCATTTATGGATCACGAGGACACGCGCCTGCTACATAGGTCGGCTACCAGGCTTGGTTGGACAGGTATGGGAGGGCCCAGGAGCAAGCATATGCTCGAATGCCAACCAATGTCTGGGATGAGGCGGCTCCTTTTCCGGTGCCCGCACACCCGATATGCTTTACAAACGAGGTCATGGAGCATCAGCTCCTCGAAGGGTTTAAACCCGTCAACATCGAGGCGTACGATGGAATGACTGACCCGGTTATGTGGATCAAAGATTTCCTCCTCCACATTCATATCACTTGTAGAGATGACCTCCACACTATTAAGTACCTTCCGGTGAAGCTCAAGGGATCGACAAGGTATTATCTCAACATCTTACCTGACAAATCTATTGGGAGTTAGGAGCAGCTCGGGGGTGCCTTTCGACTAAACTTCCAGGGCACCTTCGTCTGATCTCCAGACACCGATGACCTCAGCCACATCATTCAACAGCCTAGCGAGTCGGCCAGGAAATTTTGGAATCGGTTCTTAACTAAAAAGAACCAAATAGTTGTTTGTCCTGATGCATAAGCGATCGTAGCCTTCCGGCATAGTATCCGGGATGAATGGTTGGTATGATAGCTCGGATAGGACAAGCTAAGAATCATGGCAGCCCTTACCTCTCTGATGACCTGCTTTTGCACGGGCGAGGACAGCTGGCTGGCTCACAACTCTCATGGCAACGAAGCTAGACCCTCGGAGGTGCGCGATGGCAACGGCAAGCCTAGGTGAAATAAGATCAAGCGCCGACATAAAAATAGCGGCAGTGATGCCAAGGATGTAGCGGCCAACGCTGGGTTCAGCAACGCCAAGGATGGCCAGAAAAAGAAGCCCTTTAAAGGAAATAAGGACTGTCCTAGCGCGCTCGAAAAAAATTCTCGACAGGCCTTGCCAAATTCATGGCACTTCGGACAAGCCGGCCAACCACACTAACCGGAATTGCTAGGTCACCAAGCAGGTCGTCAAGGTGGCAGCCAAAGGCCAGAGCAAAAGCCAGTCCCGCAGCGACGACGAGGATGAACCTCGGAGGCCGAGCAACGAAGGCTAGAAGCAGTCCCCTTTCGATGTCAAGGATGTGAATATGATCTATGTCCCCCACATCTCAAAGAAGGAAAGGAAACACACACTTTGAGATGTCTATGCCCTAGAGCCTGCAGCTCTAAATAAAATCCTTGGTCGGCTTGCTTGATCACTTTTGAAAACGCGACCACCTGCTACGTCTCCAACGTATCGATAAATTTTGATTATTTCAACCTATTATATTATCAATTTTGGATACTTTATATGCTTTAATATGCAATTTTATATCATATTTGCGAACTACTCTATTAACCTAGTGCCTAGTGCCAGTTGCTATTTTTGCCTGTTTTTGGTTTTCCAGAACATTAGTACCAAACAGACTCCAAATGATATGAAACTTTTTGACATTTTTTCTGGGAGAAAAGAGACCATGGAAGCTTTGGGAGGAGACCAGATGACATACGAGGAGACGGCAAGGCAATAGGGCACACCTTGGGGGGTAGGCGTGCCCTGATGCGTTGTGGGCTCCATGTGGCTCTATCTGACCTAATTCCACTTCTATAAATTCTCAAATATTGGGAAACCCCCAGGGAGCAACCCGAAACAATCTTTCCACCGCCACAAGCTTCTGTTGTTCCGCGATCCCATCTGGAGGCCTTTCTAGTACTATGTAGGAGGGGTAATCGATCATGGAGGGCTTCTATATCAACCTTGCTGCCCTACCAATGATGTGTGAGCAGTTCACAACACACCTATAGGTCCATATCTAGTAGCTAGATGGCTTCTTCTCTCTCTTTGATATTCAATACAACTGTGTGCGATGCATTAATCACAAAAGTTGGTGTAAGAAAACTGTCAAAAATGATACAAACTGTTTGCGACGGCGGAGACATCAAACATGATATAGATTAGAGTTGTGTGGGCGATATGTGGCATACATACTCAAATGAACTGTTTGCCATGAGCATAACAACAGAAATGGTCAGCCATATGAAGGTGTGTGCGATATGCGGCATACAGTTCAGTCGGATTAACTGTTTGTGATTAGGCAACACAACATAAACGATCGACCAGCTCAATGTGTGTGTGATAGACGGCATACAATTCAATCGGATAAACTATTTGCGACGAGCAAAAACAACAGAAACGGTCAGCCAGATCAAGGTGTGTCCGATTGACGGCATACAGTTCACATGGATGAACTATTAGCGATTGGCCACAACAAACAGGAACGGTCAGGCAGATCAAGGTTTGTGCGCTAGACGGGCACACATTCTAATTAAAAGAAGTGTGCGTGATGGCAATAACGAGCGTGCACATTTGATGGAACAAGTCGTGTGCTGACATCGCCATTGAGGTGCATCCTATGGTGCAAACACCAAGTACACATTCGAGAATGCGTGCCCATGTTATGCCATCCGGGAATCGTGCCGCACTTCGAAACTAGAACTGTCAATAAATTTTGAGCTTGCTTCCTGTGACTTTCCAAATTACCATGCTATATTTAATTGCACACATGTTCACACTGATCAAAACCTAAACGGTTTCCCACGTAGCAGCTTATTACTAGATTTTAAATACTACCTACTCCAAGATGACTGCACATTCCTCCACAATTCCTCATCAACAAAAACAAACAAGTCTTTCTTTGTCGTTCCATGCGTCTGCCATGACCCGGATGAGTTACAGGTCGAGAAATTACTAGAGAGAGGCGAGCATGGAAGCAGAAGGACGAGAGATATCCCGTCTCGCCACAATAGTAGCCGGCATGTCCTGCCGCACTGCCGAAGCAGCACAAAGGTCCTGCCATGCCGCCAAAGTAGCACAGAGGTCCCGCCATGCCGCTGAAGCAGCACAGAGGTCCAGTCGCACTATGAAAGCAGCACAAATGTCCCGTCGTACCGCGGATGGAGCAGAGACGTCCTCCCGCATCACGGCGGCCTAGAAAGATCTCTAACGGGAAGGCGAGGATTCTCACAGGTGCATGTGTGTTACGCTCGATAACATGATGGATCAGATCTACGGCTGGGTGAAGCTGCAGGAGGAGATCAGTGCCTTGTTTGATAATGCTATCGACATCTTCCGATGACTAAGGGATGACAAGGCAAAGCTCTGCACTGAGTGCGACCTGCTAAGGGCGAAGCAGCACGAGGAGACCACTGCCTTGTTGAAGAAAAGGGGTGTCATCGTCAAGATACTTATGGACAAGAATGCCATCCTCCGCATCGAGTGTCAAAGGCTGGTGGAGGAATCCGTGGCTGCTGCCAAGCAACATATTGAGGACATGAAAGAGATCATCACCGCTCGCAGCAAGAACTAGTCATGGAGCCGATGAAGAAATGCTTTGGAGGAACTCATGCCCTGCAGCAACGCATCAAGAAAGTAGAGAGCAGTGACCCAGATCATTGCTTGCGTCTTCCTTCTTCTTTTGCCCTCGTGTCTTTCGGGCATTGGCGCATGTGGCATTTTTTATTATCTTCCTAAATATGTAATACAATTATTATCCATTGCCATCATCATTATATTTATATCAGTCTTGCTAAGTCTCAGTCGATGCTATATATGTCCGCCAGATCTTACATCAAGATCCGTGCAAAATTTTCTTTTCGGATTTTCTTTTCTCTCTCTTAAATCTCAGTCTAGTGAGATAGCCACACCATTAAGTTCCTACTCCCTCCGTTCGGAATTACTTGTCGCAGAAGTGGATGTATCTAGATGTATTTTAGTTCTAGATACATCCATTTTCGAGACAAGTAATTCCGAACGGAGGGAGTATAAAACAAGGGCTCGGACATCATTAATCGAGAATTTGGGAGAGAGGTGGGCGGCGGATGGAGGTGAAATGGCTCGCCTATCGATAAGCATGCATAGGGGTCTACTCACACGCCTCCCGTACTACAATAGCTACCCCGCACGGTGCCTCCTGGCCAATAAAAAGGGGGCACGTGAGGGCACGTAAATGGTTAGTAGAATGCCCGTGGTTTCAATAATACTTGTGTTTCCGATCATAACATGGCATCACTTGTTCCAAAATGATTTGGTTGGTTGTTAATGTGTGCGCCTTCGCAAATCGGACAATTTTTTTTACCACAACATGTTGGTTCCATGTGAAGGAAACATGCCGAGTTTCATGATTTTCATGTGAGTTTTGGATTTACAGGAATTTAAAAAACAAGTTTCTTAATGTTTCGGGTGAGCCACGATACCCAGATGTTGGAAATTCATTCCCATTTCTTGCATGGGACCTAAACATTCACCCAAGGACACATATATGGTTTTTCAACCCATTTTGACGCACTGGAGCATGTGCATGTAGTTCAAAGTTGAATTATGCACATTAAATGCCTATAAAACTAAAATAATGTATAAAAAAGGCAAAACAAACCCAAAATAATTCCAAAATTGATCATGGAACTCCTATTGGTCTATGTTGCCTATGTAAAAAAGTCAAGGCAGGAAGAGGCAATGTTTGTCGTTTTGCACACAGAGGTGGCAAGTTCCCTCTCGGAACCACGAGCCTTCTTGAGAGAAGTTCTGGCTTGCAAGAAGCTTATACCAAAACTTGTCCCAAATCAGACAAAAAATTTACCACCTCATGTTGGTGCCATGTAATGATACCATGCCAAGTTTAATGATTTTCAGGTGAGTTTTGGATTTATAGGAGATTAAGAACCAAGTTTCTCAATGTTTTCGGCCAAGCCACGATGCCCAGATGTTTGAAATTCAATCAAGGACACACATATGATTTTTTAACCAACTTTGGTGCACTTGAGCATGTGCATGTAGTTCGAATTTGAATTATGCACATTAAATGCCTATAAAACTTAATTAATGTATGAGAAAGGCTAGACGAACCCGATTAATTCCAAAATTTAGCACAATACTCCTACAGGTCTATGTTGCCTCTGTAAAAAATTAAGGCGAGATGAGGCGGTGTATGTCATTTCACACACAGAGGTGACACGCCCCCTCTCAGAACCATGAGGCTTCTTGAGAGAAGCTCTGATTTGTAAGAAGTTTATACCAAAACTTGTGTTGGTGCAACAAACCCCAGGCGTGTGTTGCCCGGACTATACACAAGCTCAAGAGCAAGGTTACATCATCCAAGGCATGGCCAAGCAGAATAGATAGCTCTTTGAGAAATCAAAGGGCGGATCAAGAAGACCAAGACGAGACAAAGAAACAAGATATCACTAAGGAAAAACCTCCCTTGCCGGGCAGGCGAGTCTAGCGAGGTCGAGGTCACCCAAAAGACAAATCTCAAGACTGCCCCGGCAAGCTTGCCGGGGACGCCGAGGGTGGATTACCCCGCCAAGGCTCCACCGCTCCACCTCACAGCAACGCAAGTAACCTATGGGTGCGGTGTCGAGCCCCCAAGTGATTAAGTGGCTCTTATTTGGCATGTGCCGCCATTTCTGAAGGAAATCACCTCCAAATGACACCCGTCCAGGGATGTGTCACGCAGGCAGGCAAGAAGGTGGCTGAATGGCACAACAAGGCTTACCGGGCTTCGCCAATGATGTGGCACTAAGAGGTGCATTTAATGCACCTTGTCCTGTGTGTAGAGTTAGGTATGATAGTACTATTTGCTATCTAATCAGTATGTAATGACTGATTTGCCATTGTGGTGACCCCCTTGACCTATAAAAGGAGGGTCGTGGCAACCTTAGAAACTATTCGGACCTTCGTACACTCATACGAGAGTAGCTACTCTTGTCCCAAGGCAACCTTACCGGGCTAGAGTGTTGCATCTCCACCACGGTCCTTTCATTAATCCACCAAAGCAGGAGTAGGGTTTTATGCCCACGACGGCCCGAACCTAGGTAAAAACTGCTCGTGTGATCACTGTCCTGCCTCTCTACACTCTCTGCCTTTTGTGCAATGTGCTATTCCCCCCTACCGAACCATAAGGGGCAGTGGTCCCATAGGTGGCCGTGTTATTTCATGACATCTTTGGCGCGCCAGGTAGGGGGAAGCGCTTGCACAAACCTGAAGGTGTAAGCAGCGCAACAACTTCATCATCTTTTTTTTCATCAACAGCTTCATCATCCATGGACCCCCAGAAAAAGTCCGGTGCCGCTACTCACCCATCCACCTTGAAGGCCCCTTCGCATGTGGCCACCGATGTCATGGGGGCTACATGGACGTGGACGTTGCGGGGGATGTGGTTGGCGCAGGCAGTGTCGTCACCATCCCCCTTGTAGCCGAAACGAGAGTGGGAGGCACTGGAGAAGGACATCGCCAACAGCATCCCAGCGGCCACGCTCCACAAGATGCGGGTGGAGAGGTTATTTCGTCTCCGCCTCTCCACCCCATCGAAGGACGCAGCCACAGTGACGACGCTCGCTCTGGGGCGAACCACAACCCTCTAGCCGCCCCTGCTGCGGGTGCAGCTACAGGACACGCACCACCCCCGGGGACGAGCTAGCCGAGACAATGCACCAAAATGGGGTCACCAATCCCCAAGCGCATCCACCTTGTCACCACGTCACCCTGGCGACCAGCTCATGGTGACGAGAGCACGGCGCCGTCACTACCGGCACCGTCAGAAGCCATGTGACGTCGCGATCTACGTCGTCATCTATGCCAAGCATCGCTTCGGAGGCCATGGTGCGGGCACAACTCCTATTGAGATTTACACCGGCGGCCGATCAGATGGATGAGTGGAGAGCCACCATTCAGAGCTTGATCGGTTTCGCCGAGGCAGGAGGATCATAGAGAGCAGGTCCACCATGGCCTCTACATGCGGCGACAACGGCCCAAGCCGCTGGCCATACCGAAGGGGCCACCCCCATGGTGAAATCCCGTTGGTGGTGGCCAGCGCAGGGGCCACAGCCAGAGCCACGCGACCAAGAACCAAATGATGTATCAATGGCTTCATCCGATCCTCGGGCACGTCGAGACCAGTGACGAGTCCTAGAAGATAGGCGGAGGGAAGACGCGCGTGTCACCATCAAATGACGCCGTGAAATCCGTCGCCAGTCTGATAGGCGCAATTGCCCCGACGTTGACGAGCCCATGCCCAGTGGAGACGGATACCTGCCTTTTGAGGTTGGGTGTCCCGCCTTCACTCGCAAGCTGCGACAAGTCCGTTGGCCATCTACCCACACATCCAAGCCAGATATACCAGAAAAGTACAATGGAAGATTGAACCCGACAGAGTTCTTGAGCATCTACAACATCGTTGTTCAAGCTGCCGGAGGAAGAGATGAGAAGGTATTCACCGGAGAACTCCATCTTGACCTGGGCCGACCTGTGCCATGAGTTTGTTTGTGCATTCACAGGCGGCCATCAAGAACTAGGGCGTCCTAGCAACTTGCAACTCCTCCTGTAGAAGGAAGGAGAGAGTTTGCGAAAGTACATGCAGAGGCTCAGCCGGGTGCACAGGAACATTCCAAATATCCAGCTGGCGGCTGTGATAGCTGCATTCCAGTCCAACGTGCACAACCGTAGGATACGTTCCAAGATGAACGTCCGGTTGCCCAAGACTGTGAATGAGCTGTACACTCTGGTGGATAAGTGTGCCCGGACAGAGGAGGGGAGGCGACTCACTACTACAGGATGGTCCAAACACGACACTGCAATCAGAGACCCTTCGACAAAACTGTGTGTGATGCCATAATCGCAAACGGTGGTGTAAAAAAACTATAAAAAAGGTGCAAAACATTTGTGATGATGGATGCATCAAACAACGCTACAGATAATATCAGCAGCGCCCTTCCTTGTAAATAGCGCTACAGATAATATCAGCAGCGCCCTTTTCTAAAGAGCGCTATAGCTATTCATGTATAGCAGTAGCGTGGGACGACAGGCGCTACTGCTATACGTTAGCTGTAGCACCTTATTAGTAGCGCCGGTCCCCGCGCTACTAATAGGCCTAAAACCCGCGCTGCTGCTAGGCTTTTCCCTAGTAGTGAAAGTGACTAAGGAGTTAGTTACGAGATGATGTATTACGGAACGAGTAAAGAGACTTCCCGGTAATTAATGAGATTGAACTAGGTATGGAGATGCCGATGATTGAATCACGGGCAAGTAACATACCGATGGACAAAAGGAACTACGTATGTTGTCATAAAGGTTCAACCGATAAAGATCTTCGTAGAATATATAGGAACCAATATGGGCATCTAGGTCCCGCTGTTGGTTATTGACCGGAGAGGCGTCTCGGTCATGTCTACATCATTCTCGAACACTTAGGGTCCGCACACTTAATGTTCGTTGACGATATAGTATTATATGAGTTATGTGAAATAGTGACCGAATGTTGTTCAAAGTTCTGGATGAGATCATGGACATGAGGGGAGCTTCGAAATGGTCTGGAGGTAAAGAATTATATATATGACGATGCTAGTTGGTCTCCGGAAATGTTTTGGAATGCACCGGGTATTTATCAGATCACCGGAAGGGGTTCCGGGAAGGCCACGGGGAGTTATTGGGCTTATTGGGCCAATGAGGGAAGCACACCAGCCCACAAGGGGCTGGTGCGCCCCACCTCTAGGCTGTTGGCCCTAGGTAAGGAAAGGGAGGAGGGCTAGCCCCTCCTGCTTTCCCCTCCACATGAGAGAAATGAAAGGGGGGGCTCCCCTCCTGCCTTCTCCCCAGGCGCCAAAGAAGGAAGGGGGGAAGCCAAGGCAGGCCCTAGGGCTGTCTGTCGACCCTCTTGGGGTGGTCCTAGGCTTCCTCCCCTCCTCCCCCACCTATATATATGAGAGAAGGGAGAGGGGCAACATAGACCACAACCCCCAAGCCGTGTGTGGCGCCCTGTCTCCCTCTAGTTCTAGTTCCTCCTCCGTCCATGTCTGTTGTGCTTGGTGAAGCCATGTGGATAGTTTCACCACCTCCATCACCACGTTGTCGTGCTACTGGAACTCATCTACTACTTCACATCTCTTCCTGTATCAAGAAGGCAAGGACGTCATCGGGATGAACGTGTGCTGAACACGGAGGTGCCCTACGTTTGGTACTTGATTGGTACGGATCATGATGGTGTATGACTACACTAACCGCGTTAATAGACGCTTCCTCTTAGTGATCCACAAGGGTATGTAGATGCTCCCCTCCTCTCGTAGCTATGCATCTTCATGGATAGATCTTGCATGTGCGTAGAAAATTTTTGTTTTCCATGCAACATTCCCCAACAGTCTTATCATCTAGTATATGTTCTATTCTACAATGTGGTGCTTAGTTAACTGTTTGGTTCATTTGCTTTGTTGTCCAGTTAACTGCTTGGTTCAATTCTACAATCTAATGTTCATTTGTTGTTGGTACAATTTTGTATAGTTATGCATGTGAGAAAAAAATTGGAAGTATTAAATACACGAGAAACATATACAATTGCTCTATTTCCAAGTTGTTTAGCAAGGTTTGTGTTATCCTTTGGTCTTGGTAGTGTTGTAGAGGTGTTCTGCGTTGGTGTGTAGTGGCTTGGTTGCTCTCTGATTTGCCTCATCGCCATTGGCATGAGGTTGGTCTAGGTGGAGCATGTATCGTAGTATGCATGGTGGGTGTGTTTTGTGGATGTGGTTGCTAATCCTTGTTATTGGCATTGTAATGGCCGAAAGGCTTGTATCTGGCTTATTTGCCTATTCTTATATCAATATATGATACACATGCTTGTGTGTATTCAAGAGAAAGTTGTTTATCATGCTTGGTTTGGTTAACTGGCTTGTCCATGCGTCTCGAGTTAATCTGTTGGATCTGCAATTTGTTTACTTTTCATGAACATATTTTACTGATAGTATGCCAACTCTCAGAGAACCCGATCAAGATCTGCCTTATAGGTGTTGCAAGAAAACAATGGGAGGCAATGAGGTTTACCATCGAGAAATCATTCTCATATATAGGTTTTTAAAAATTTGTGCTAATATCACATTATTGTTCCGTTGCAGGAATCATTCCCATATATAGGTTTTTAAAAATTTGTGCTACAAAAAATACACTTCCGTGATGACACGTGTTTGTCAGAGTAGGTCATGTTTTCTGTCATGCATGTACATCCATGGCGATTTTATGACAGAATCAAGATAGTCATACTTGTGCGGTCGTAGAAATGTTCCATGAAAATACCAAAATTATCATCACAGAAGTGTCCACTTCAATGACGATAAATGGCGCGTCATGGAAGTGTTTTCTTCAAGGGTAACCAACATGTGGCATCCACCATAACGGGTCACCGTTAAGCTATTGGGTTCCGGTATGGATCCGATAACCCGTTAACAGCCCGGACCAATCGGGATTTTCCATGTGTAAAATTCTCATTCGCCGGAGGATCCACGTGTCAGCTCATCGTTGGGACAGATGTCATCCCTACAATGGATGGAAGACGCCTATGATATTTCGACACGTGGCACAGCCCAACAGTGCCCCATTTAATGTAAAAAGGACAACCCATCTAAAGACCCATATTTTTTTTCAGACACTAGTGGGCCGGCCCATTAACAGCCTGCCATGTTTTGGGTCAAATTATGGCCCATATCAGATCTGGCCTGTTCATAGCCTATCGTGGTTTGGGCTAAATTATGACCCATATCAGATCAGGCACGTTAACAGGCCACTTGTGGCACCCCGGCTCAGGGCAACCGGTTTACCTTGCATTGCCAGCACAGAGATCCAGTCTTCTGGCAACACACAAGAACTTGGTACAGAAAACAACTGCTTTATTGATGCTAGCGGAAACATAGGTTCGATATTACATCACATAGTACATTATATACATTATTTAATGAACATGAAATGGGCCTCGATCACGACAACTATGCGGTAGCGGAACGATGACGAAGCAGAACTCCATAGCACAGGGACACCAATGTGGACACGGTCTAGACACGGGAAGCACTCCAATCCGGTAAGACTTTCCTGAAAGTTGGCATGACACGCCAGGTCAGTACATTGAATGTACTTGCAAGCTCACAACAAGTAAAAGCATAATGACAAACAATTATATGAAAATTAAGCAGGTTAAATGCAATGCTTCAACATACTACTCATGAAGTGAAGATGCTTGTGCACCGGGTCCCTTAGACTCCTTACCATACGGGTTACCTCGTAACCAATCTTATCAATATGGTGATCACTCCCGGATCACAACTGAAATCAACTCTTTGGTTCCAACAACGACCATCTTCATGGTTTCAACAATCTCATCTCATAACCAGTGCAAAGCATATAACTTTTGTAAGTGCATCTAGTGCCCCTTAGTGATTTTGGTGTATTGAAGACTTATAGGTTAAGGGACTAATGCATTTGTGAGTGTACACAGGTCTATAAGTCTATGAGGAGTTTGATATTTACAGAGAAAGTCGACCCCTAAAAATGAAGTTCTTCAACTGAAGACTTTGATATTCTGAAGACTTTCTGAAGACTTTGAAAGTGAAGAAATGGGTGTGACCTTGAAGACTTGGTATTCATTTGTGGAACATGAAGCGTGAAGACTTTTGTTTTGGTAGTTTCATTTTCTCTTTCTTGAGTCATAGGAAACACCGTACTGTTAAAGGGGGTCGAGGAAATACTAAGGAAAAATTTCCATGTGATGCTCAACTCAAAATCCTACACCTACCAATCCCTTCGAGTGAAGCCTTTGGAAATCTCATACAGTTCAGTCACTTTCTTCAGTGACAGAGACGAAGTTCTTCTGGTCGTTGATGAATTTGTTCTGACTGAGGAGTTAGGAATTCGTCAGTGCGAATTACCTACACAGTGAGGAACATGATAGCCCTGAGGAATTTGAGAGTCAAATTTCCGACCGTTGCTGTGCTGCGTGCCGGTTGTCCCAAAATATCTTATCCACCTAACGGTCATATCATTGAGGGGCATTTATGTCTTATCATGTCGGCCTGCTCCCTAGGCTATAAATAGCCGCCCCCTACAACCACTAGCTGGTTGGCTGCTCTGAGAGAACTTGACACTTGTCATTTGAGAGCAACCCATCCTCCGAGGACTTTGAGCGAAAATCATCAAGTGAGGAAAACCCAAAACCAAACCCCTACAAACCCAAAGTGATTGAGCATCACTGAAGAAATTGATCCTACGTGGATTCGACGCTTGTTACCTTTGAAGACGGTGCTTCTTCCAGACGGTTAAGCGTCAAGGTCTAGAGCATCCAAGAGGAATTGTGGATTGCCGAGTGACCAAGTCTGTGAAGGTTTGGAAGTCGCCTGAAGACTTACCACGAGTGATTGGACAAGATCTGTGTGATCTTAGTTCAAGGAGAATACGGTGAGGACTGTGTGTCCTGAGCTGCGTGCTCAGCGACTGGGTGTCCGGGACTGTGTGTCCTCGAGTTTAAATACTCAGCCGCTCCAACCAGACGTACAACTGAGACAGCAGTTGGAACTGGTCTACCAAATCATTGTCTTCACCAACCTAACTGGTTCTATTTCCTCAACCCTTTCATTTCCTCATTACTGTGTTGAGTGTTTGTTCATATCTGTGTTTGAAGACTTTGACTGAAGACTTTCTCAATTTCCTCAGTTCAATTTCTTCAGTCTGTTTGTCTTCATCTTGTGTTATCCTGTGATTACGCTTTCTGTACTCTGTGCTAGTCTTCATTTCATCATGATGACCATGCTTGTATTCTGTTATGCTTACTTCTGAGTACTTATTCCGCTGCTAATAGTTCTTCGCTAAGGAATTTCCTCACCGGCAAATTCCTCAGTGAAGAATTCATAAAAATCACCTATTCACCCCCCTCTAGTCGACATAGCGCACTTTCAATTGGTATCAGAGCAAGGTACTCCCTTGTTCTGTGTGATTTTGGTTTAATCGCCTGGAGTTTTAGTTATGTCGACCGCAGGTATGATCAAGGTCTCGGCTGGGTGTCCTACCTTTGATGGGACGAACTACCCCTACTAGAAAAACAAGATGCGAATGCATCTCAAGGCAATTGACAACGATCTCTGGTATGTTGTGGAAAATGGTGTTCCCTCTGTCTCACCCTCACTGAATGTTACCGATGTGAAGAGATTCAAGCAACTCGATTCTCAAGCGAAGATTATCATATGTGGCCATCTGAGTAAAGGATAGTATGGAAGAGTGAGTGCTTTAGAAACTGCTAAGCTTATCTGGGATAGGCTGTCCAAAGTGAATGAAGGAGTCTCAACTTAGCGTGACTCTCGAGTTGATGTTCTTCGGAATCTCTTCAACCGCTTCAAAAGACTCGACAATGAAAATGTCCAACAAACCTTTGATCGCCTCACTGACATCTCAAATGAGCTTCAAGCCCTCAGTGCCACTGACATCACTGACCATGAGGTGGTGAAGAAACTGTTGAGATCGCTTGATTCCTCATTTGATACTCTGGGTCTGATGATATAAGAACGGGCTGACTACAAGTCTCTTGATCCTGCCGATATCCTCGAAAGGCTAAATACTCACGAGTTCCAGCTTGCTGAAAAGAGAGATATCTATGGTTCGAGCTATGGCAAATGACGTGCCCTGAAGGACAAGGTTGTGTCTGAGTCTGAATGTGAGGATTCTGGTAGTAGCCTTGGTGATCCTGAAGAATTGAGCCAGGAGCTAGCACTGCTCGTGAAGAAATTCCAGAAATTCTCAAGACGTGGTCGCTTTGGAAAATCCTCAAGAAGCAGTGATTCCTCATCAAGTGACTATAAGATAAGGCTGTGTCACAAATGCAAGAAACATGGTCATTATATTCAAGATTGTCCTCAGTGGGAAAAGGAATTGAAGAAGAAGAAATACAAGGATTACAGTTCTGATGATGCGAAGAAGAAGAAGAAATCGTCAAAATCTTCGTCATCAAAATCCTAGAAGTCTTCATCTCACAAGAAGAGCAGCTCCAAGAAGGCTCGGGCATTCATTGGCAAGGAAATGGACTCTGAAGCTGAATCTGAGGAACATGAGGAAGAGGAGGCGTCTGAAGAATCTGAATCTGCTGTGGCGAGTCTGGCCTTCGCTACTTCCTTCGTTAGCAAGTCCATCTTCAACACTGAAGAAACTGACCCCACCGACAAGCCTGATGAAGATAATGATGACTACGCTCCCACCTATTGCTTCATGGCAAAAGGTGCAAAGGTACTCAAATACACCTCCTCTGAATCTAGTGAAAATGAATCTGATGAGAATCTCAAGCCCAGCTACTCTAAACTTGCTAAGATTGCTGTAAAACAACAAAGGGCTTTTGAAAAGGTTCAAAACATGCTAGACAAAAGTGATGATATGTTGGGTGAAGAAATGGATCGCACTAAAGCCCTGACTGAAAATCTTCAGAGACTTCAGTCTAGGTTTGATAACCTTCAAAGTCATCATAACACTCTCTTATCTGATCATGAGAAACTTTCTTATGAATTTCTTCAAAGAAAGCAAGATCTTGAGAAGCTAAGAGTGAGTTATGAAGATCTTCAGAAGGAGCGCGATTCATTACTTGCTCAACAAATCAGCACTTCTCAGGAAGAATTTGTTCCTCCATGCTTAAAGTGCATTGAACATGAATCTGCTAATTCTTCACCTGAATGTTCAAATGCTTCAACTATTACAAATTCTTCACCTGCCTCTGCTATCACTAATTCCTCATCTGAGGGCATTGCTAGTATCACTGACAATGCAGGGCTGAAGGAATTGTACGTGACAGGCATGTACAAAAGCCTCAAAGGGCATCAGACTCTTTGTGATGTGCTCAAAAAGCAAATCCTCAACAGAAACCCTAGGAAAGAGGGTATTGCCTTTGAGAGGAAACTTAATGCTGATGGAACATATTGGAAGCCTGAGCAGTACCCCAAAACCTCATGGGTTGCTGCAAAGGGACCTCCAGTTGATCCATCCAACTTATCTGGCTTTACATGTGAATCTCCTCATTCTTCTTATGAGTCATTTGACTCCAACTATAAACTGTTCAAAAATCAGAATGGTGAAGTATTTGCTAGATATGTTGGGACTAACTGCAGGAACGATTCCCCTATGAAGAAAATCTGGGTTCCCAAAAGTTATGTTGAAAGTCTTCAGGTAAATGTCCTCATGACACCACCTGTGAAGAACAGGAACCCCAGATCAAACTCTTCATATGGACCAAATTCTTCATATGGATCCAAGTCCTCATACGGACAAAATTCCTCACGTGGATCAAATTCCTCAAATGGATCAAAGTCCTCATATGACTATCATCGTGCTAACAACTCTGTTTCTCAGGGTAGAGCTAAGGGCTATGAATATGCACATTATTCTTCAAACCATTATGTTCATAAGTCCTCGAAGAATTTCTCTGCTTATTCATATGCTTACCCTAACCCCTCATATGTGAAACGAAATGGTTTGGCTTCTATGCCACCATTCTCGTATGGTGCTCGCAGAGTGATGAACTCTTTTCCACCCCTTCAGATGTGGGTGGTGAAGAAAAGAACTAATCTCTTCTGCAGGGTCAGGTCTCCAGACGTGTCTTAACGTCTGAAGAATTTGCTGGGGACCTGACAAAATTGCCTGAAAGGACGCAGGAGAATCATGATGAAATAAACGTTCACACGTCCTCCTACTGCTATATTTGTTTACTGCTTGATGAAATTCATCTGATGAACTTGATATCATATTCTTCATTGATGAAGCATATGAGATTGTAAGTTACACTAATTCATCTGCAGGATGATCAACCCAAAACCACTGAATGGGTCCTCGATAGTGGATGTACAAATCACATGACTGGTGACAAGAATCTATTGATGGATGCTCCCTTATCACCGTCTCATCTGAAGCATATCATCTTTGCTGACAAAGGCAAAAGTCAGGTATTGGGTCTTGGTAAGGTTGCGATATCTAAGGATAAACACATGGACAAAGTCATGCTTGTTGAGTCCTTAGGATACAACCTCATGTCAGTCTCAATGCTTTGTGATCTTGATATGGTTGTTGTCTTTGGCAAGTATCGCTGTGTTGTGATTATGGAAGCTGACAATTCCAAAGTCTTCGAAGGCTTTAGGAGAGGAGATTTGTATATTGTTGATTTCTCTACAGGACCACAACCAGCCATGTGTCTACTTGCAAAAGCTTCAGAAGGCTGGCTATGGCATCGACGACTTGGTCATGCAGGCATGAGGAATTTGCACACGCTTGCGAAGAAGAAGCATGTCATTGGCATTGAGAATGTCAAATTCCTCAAGGATCACTTATGTAGAGCCTGTGAAGCTGGAAAAATGACCAAGGCCAAGCATCCAGCGAAGACTATCATGACCACTACTCGTCCATTCGAATTGCTTCACATGGACCTCTTCGGACCTACCATTACTTAGCAGTCACTAATGTTGCATCTCGATATGGTTTTGTCATTATTGATGATTACTCTCGATATACATGGGTACACATTGTTACTTACAAACATGAAGTGCAGGAAGTC
This sequence comes from Triticum aestivum, assembly GCF_018294505.1. Classification (NCBI taxonomy): domain Eukaryota; kingdom Viridiplantae; phylum Streptophyta; class Magnoliopsida; order Poales; family Poaceae; genus Triticum; species Triticum aestivum. The sequence continues at coordinate 384,818,494 of NC_057798.1, forward strand.
TTCAAACGTTTTTCCTCGAGGGCTTCAACCAACTTTGGTGTGAAGATCAAGCACATCAGAAGTGACAATGGAACTGAGTTCAAGAATTCCGGTCTTGATGACTATCTTGATAAACTTGGTATTACTCATGAGTTATCTGCTCCCTATACTCCTCAGCAAAATGGCGTTGTGGAGCGCAAGAACAGAACTCTTGTTGAGATGGCTTGCACTATGCTTGATGAATACAAAATGCCTCATCATTTTTGGATTGATGCAATTGATACTGCTGCCACATCATCAACAGAGTATATCTTCACAAATTCTTCAAGAAGACGGCCTATGAACTCCTCACTGACAAGAAACCCAATGTGAGTTATTTCAAAGTCTTCGGTGCTAAATGTTGGATTAGATATCCTCACCACAACTCTAAATTTGCACCAAAAGCACATGAAGGTTTTATGCTTGGTTACGGAAAGGATTCGCAAACCTACAGAGTCTTCAACATTGTTCTTCACAAGATTGTTGACACTGTAGATGTGCGGTTCGATGAAACTAATGGCTCGCAAAGAGAGCACCTACCTTCTGTTTTAGATGAACCAGCACCTGAGGATTCTATCAAGTTCAAGGCAACTGAGGATGTCATTCCTACTGAAGAATTTACTGAAGAATTCATTCCAGTTCATGAAGAACATCGAGCTGATACACCTGAAGAAAATGCTGAGGAAAATGGTGCTGAAGAAAATGCTGACCAAACTCCTCAGCGACAACCAGCTCATCCTCGCGTCGCAAAAGAAGTGCAAGTGGAGAAGATCATCGATGACATTAGAGCACCAGGTCCTCTCACACGCTCAAAAGCTTCACATTTATCTAACTTTTGTGGGCACTATGCTTTTGTCTCTATCACAGAGCCCACTAAGGTAGATGAAGCATTTTTGGAGCCGGAGTGGATTCAGGCTATGCAAGAAGAATTACATTAGTTCGAGCTCAACAATGTCTGGGAACTGGTCAAACGTCCAGATCCTCGCAAGCATAATATCATTGAAACAAAGTGGATCTACCGCAATAAGCAAGATGAGAATGGCCTTGTGGTGAGGAATAAGGCACGACTGGTAGCTCAAGGCTACACACAGGTTGAAGGAATTGATTTCTATGAAACTTTTGCACCTGTTGCTAGACTTGAGGCTATTCGCATATTACTTGCTTATGCTAACCATCATGATATCATCTTATATCAAATGGATGTGAAAAGTGCATTCCTCAATGGTAAGCTTGAGGAAGAAGTATATGTTGCTCAACCCCCAGGTTTTGAAGATCCAAAGAATCCTGACAAAGTCTTCAGACTTAATAAGGCCCTCTATGGCCTCAAGCAAGCCCCTCGAGCGTGGTATGATACATTGAAGGAATTCTTCGTGAAGAATGGCTTCACACCCGGTTCACTCGACCCTACTCTCTTTAGTAAATCTTATGATGGTGAACTGTGTGTGTGCCAAATATATGTTGATGATATTATCTTTGGCTGTACTGACCAATGTTATAGTGATGAATTTGCCTATATGATGAGTGAAGAATATCAAATGTCTATGATGGGAGAGTTGAAATTCTTCTTAGGTCTTCAAATTCGTCAACAGCGCAATGGCATATTCATATCTTAGGAGAAATACCTCAAAGATGTACTAATGAAATTCGGCATGCAAGATTGCAAAGGTCTCAAAATTCCTATGCCCACAAATGGCCATCTATGCACTGATGAAAATGGTATTGACTTTGATCACAAGGTATACCGCTCCATGATTGGTTCTTTATTGTACTTATGTGCATCTAGGCCAGATATAATGCTTAGTGTTTGCATGTGTGCCCGATTTCAAGCTGCACCGAAGGAATCACACCATAAGGCTGTGAAGCATATTCTTCGATATCTAGCTCACACACCAACACTAGGATTACGGTACCCCAAGGGCTCTGCTTTTGATCTCATTGGATATTCTGACTCTGACTATGCTAGTGATCGTGTGGACCGCAAGTCAACTTCTGGGACTTGTCATTTCCTCGGACGATCTTTGGTCTATTGGTCCTTGAAGAAACAGAACTGCGTATCACTGTCCACTGTGGAAGCTGAATACATTACTGCTGGCTCTTGCTGTGCTCAACTGCTTTGGATGAAGCAAACGCTCAAGGACTATGGCGTCAACGTGAAGAATGTGCCTCTCCTCTGCGACAATGAGAGTGCCATCAAGATTGCTCACAACCTAGTTCAGCACTCGAAGACAAAGCACATTCAGATTCGTCATCATTTTCTTCGTGATCATGTGTTGAAGGGCGACATCTCCATCGAGCACGTGAAGAATGAAGAACAGCTAGCTGATATCTTCACTAAGCCCTTGGATGAGAAGAGATTTAGCAAGTTGCGGTGTGAGCTAAATATCTTAGAATCTTCGAATGTTCTTTGAAAAGGACACACATCCTAACACTTATGCAAAATTAATGACTTAGATGTGCAACACATGAAGAAATGTTTTTCTTCAATCAATGAAGAATAACACTCTAAGTGTGAAGAAATTAATGAAGAATTTGATTCTCAGAACCCTACGACAATTGTACGCGGTGTCTGAAATCATCATTCTTATACGGTGGGTCACGCCACCACAAAAAGTTGAAAATCTTCAATTTGAGTTTTTCCTTAGTTTTGAAATTCTTCAGTTTTTCAAATTCTTCAACTTTTCAAAATCTTCACTGTTTCCTTCGTTTTTCTTCATTGGCTATATATATATATGCGTTTATGTCCTCTACAGCATTCACTTATAGCTATTTCTTCAAGTTGGTTTTTTTTGCTAAGTGAATGTGATCGGACCCTTCCCCCTCTATGCTGACCCATTTCATCATTGAAGAGAAATGGAAGTTTGAAAAGGCAAGAGAGATCAAGAAAGCTCAATACAGAAAGGAGAAGTTCCTGAAGAAAAATGTTGTCAGAATGACACCTGACGAACTTCTCAAGGTCCAGACTGAAATTCAAGACCTCAACAAAAACTTCGATGCTTATTATGCTGATTGGCAAGGGGCCAAAGTCAGATTCGTCAACCTGACGAAGAAATTCACCAATGTTGCTGCCCAAATGCAACATGAAATTCCTCAGGCTGGAGCCTCAGCTCAGCCGACTGAAGAACATGCCAGCACCGCTGAAGAAGTTCAGGCTGCTGATGAAAATGCCAGTTCCAGGGCTGATGATCCCATTCCAGCCGCTGAAGAAATTGCAAGGGCATCCACTAGTGGTGCGCCTGAAGAAAATAAAGAGATAGAAGCAACTGCATCAGTTGCACCTGAAGAAAAAGCACCAGATTCCTCAGCTCCTCCTGCGCCAACACCAACTCCAATTCTTCCATCTGCTTCTGATGTGAAGAAGACCAAGGCTGCAGAGCGAGCTGCAGTGAAGAAAAGGAAGGCATCAGCTGCGTCAAACTCTTCGGCTGCGAAGAAAATGAAGCCAATGACCAGCTCACTCGAAAATCCAATTGATGTTGTTCCGATTTCCTCCATGCCATCAAAGGACCTTGTTCCTTTTGGAGAAGACTATGAGATCCCAAGCGGGTCTAATGAAGGAAATCATTCTGCTGCTTCGTCAGAGCAGATTGATGAAGAAATTGAAGTGGAAGCAATCCCTTCAACCCCAATCATTTCCTCGCCTATGCCTCAGTTCACAGCTGAAGAGGCCGGTGTTGAGGAACTTGAAGAAGATGTGGATATTGGAAGCACAACGCCAGTGATGAACGATGACTTTTGGGAAAGTCAGCATCCGAATTCTCCACTCTTCACCCCAATCCAACAGATACCTCAGTCCCCTGCTCCAACTGTTCAAATGGGATCTGTAGAAACTCATCCCACTTCATCTGTCCATGAAGAAATTCTAGCCACTAGTGCTGATGAACCTGCTGCTGCTGATCCTCAGACTGCACCTGTTGAGGAACAAGAAATTCCTCAGCCTGAAGAACCTGAGCTCGCGGTTCCTGAGGTGGTGATGCAACTCACTGACACCCCTCTGCCAAAGCAAAAGAATCTGTTCTCAAGCAAATAGTAGTTCAAGGCTAAAGATTTCTTTGCCGAGCACATATTCTTCACTGATTATAATCCATATGATTCTGCTTGCATAAGGAAGAGGCGTTTCTGGACTGCCAGCCAAGCCAATTTCTATTCCTCAGTGCTCTTCAACAAAGACAAAGTCTTCGATCATGCACATATTCCTCATGTGGACATGGAGTCTCTGCCCGGCTTTGAACCAGTCCTCAGTGTTCTTCACGATGCAGGACTTCTGAATTTCTGCATTGATATCTGTGACTGGAATGAAGAACTCATTCTCCAATTCTATGCAACTCTGCACATCACCGGAGACGCTGAAGACGTGAACTCATGGGTATTAGACTGGATGTCTGAAAATACTCATTACAAGGCACCAGCAACTGAATTGCTTCGTGCTCTACCACTCAGTCCTCCACTTGATGGTGCTCGTTGTATCTACAATGAACCAGAACTTTCAAATCACTATATGCAAGTGCTGATGAAGCCTTTGAAGCCAAGGCAGGCCCCAAGAACCAAATTCCTTGTCAAGGAATTATTGTATGTGCCTCGGACTGTCTATCGAATTCTGACGAAGACAATGAGTCCTATCAAAGGCCACGACTCAAATGATGAAGAAATCGTTGGCATCATGAAGAATATGCTTTTCAACATCATTCATGGTGTTCCCGTCAACTTCCATGATTTCTTCATGAGGACTCTGGCCAATACTGCTATGTCACCATTCGAGCTGAAGCCCTATGCTCCTTGGATTATGAGATTCATCAGGGCTAGATCTTCACTGAATTACAGAGCTGACACTCTGAACCACGGTAGCTACTTGCCTCCCATTGAAGTCCTCAAACGGACAGTTTCATCAGCTGATGATAAAGGCAAGGCCGCTGCTGTGATCGATGAAGGCATTCGTCCATTGGATGGTCAATTTCGCAAGGCTGCATCTTACTCTACCAATGACGATTCTGCCACACATGACTTTGCTGCAAATACCTCAGCCAAGCAAAATCCTCAAGCCACAGCACCCAGGGTGATGACTGACCGTGAGTTACTCCTCAGTCTTCATCAGAAGGTTGATCGCAATCACAAATGGGTAAAGCGTCAGTTTGGTGCACTTCTTCACAATATGACCTCAACACACAATGCAGTGAAGAAGAACCAATACTACCTTCATGAAACCTTCAACCGCACCTGGGCTTTCCTCACTCATGTCTATAGTGCTGAAGAACTAAAGACTATGGGTCTCAAGGAAGAATTTGACTGGTCTGCACCTCCTCCGAAGAAATTCAAGAGGGTCAAAATTCCTCCACTGGTGGCCAGCTCTTATTCTTCATCGTGTGACACTGATGAGTATGAAGATTTGGACGACACTGCGGCAGGCCCTGCTACAACAAACAACCCCGACAACGCTGGCGCTCCTCCATCGACTTGAAATTCTTCAAGGGCGTTAGTCCTCAGTTTCAATCCTTTTGGTCATTTGATGACAAAGGGGGAGAAATCCGAGTTAGTCTTCAAGCGGGTCTATATTAAGGGCATTTTTTAAGTTACAACTCTCGTTCTTCTGAAACTTTTATTTTGATCGAGTTGTAATCTTAAACCCGATGGTGCGCTGATACTTTTGTTGCCTTATGCTTTGCATGCTTATTCCTCGTTAATGACATTGCACGCATGCTGAATCTCATCAGGCACCATATTTCATCATGCATTTCAAATTCTTCATATTATATATCAAATGCGTGTATGAATTACAAGATATAGGGGGAGATCTCCATGATTTAACTCTTCAAATGTGCATTGCCTCAAAAGCAAATTCCTCACTATGCACATCTTCAGGGGGAGTTCTTCTATATCTTGTAATCAGATTCCTCAATATCAGTGTATACACTTCATATCTTTATCCCCGTTGAAAACTTAACCTATGTTGTCATCAATCACCAAAAAGGGGGAGATTGTAAGTGCATCTAGTGCCCCTTAGTGATTTTGGTGTATTGAAGACTTATAGGTTAAGGGACTAATGCGTTTGTGAGTGTACACAGGTCTATAAGTCTATGAGGAGTTTGATATTTACAGAGAAAGTCGACCCCTAAAAATGAAGTTCTTCAACTGAAGACTTTGATATTCTGAAGACTTTTTGAAGACTTTGAAAGTGAAGAAATGGGTGTGACCTTGAAGACTTGGTATTCATTTGTGGAACATGAAGCGTGAAGACTTTTGTTTTCGTAGTTTCATTTTCTCTTCCTTGAGTGATAGGAAACACCGTACTATTAAAGGGGGTCGAGGAAATACTAAGGAAAAATTTCTATGTGATGCTCAACTCAAAATCCTACACCTACCAATCCCTTCGAGTGAAGCCTTTGGAAATCTCATACAGTTCAGTCACTTTCTTCAGTGACAGAGACGAAGTTCTTCTAGTCGCTGATGAATTTGTTCTGACTGAGGAGTTAGGAATTCGTCAGTGCGAATTACCTACACAGTGAGGAACATGATAGCCCTGAGGAATTTGAGAGTCAAATTTCCGACCATTACTGTGCTGCGTGCCAGCTGTCCCAAAATATCTTATCCACCTAACGGTCATATCATTGAGGGGCATTTATGTCTTATCATGTCGGGCTGCTCCCTAGGCTATAAATAGCCGCCCCCTACAACCACTAGCTGGTTGGCTGCTCCGACAGAACTTGACACTTGTCATTTGAGAGCAACCCATCCTCCGAGGACTTTGAGCGAAAATCATCAAGTGAGGAAAACCCAAAACCAAACCCCTACAAACCCAAAGTGATTGAGCATCACTGAAGAAATTGATCCTGCGTGGATCCGATGCTTGTTACCTTTGAAGACTGTGCTTCTTCCAGACGGTTAAGCGTCAAGGTCTAGAGCATCCAAGAGGAATTGTGGATCGCCGAGTGACCAAGTCTGTGAAGGTTTGGAAGTCGCCTGAAGACTTACCACGAGTGATTGGACGAGATCTGTGTGATCTTAGTTCAAGGAGAATATGGTGAGGACTGGGTGTCCTGAGCTGCGTGCTCAGCGACTGGGTGTCTGGGACTGTGTGTCCTCGAGTTTAAATACTCAGCCGCTCCAACCAGACGTACAACTGAGACAGCAGTTGGAACTGGTCTACCAAATCATTGTCTTCACCAACCTAACTGGTTCTATTTCCTCAACCCTTTCATTTCCTCATTACTGTGTTGAGTGTTTGTTCATATCTGTGTTTGAAGACTTTGACTGAAGACTTTCTCAATTTCCTCAGTTCAATTTCTTCAGTCTGTTTGTCTTCATCTTGTGTTATCCTGTGATTACGCTTTCTGTACTCTGTGCTAGTATTCATTTCATCATGATGACCATGCTTGTATTCTGTTATGCTTACTTCTGAGTACTTATTCCGCTGCTAATAGTTCTTCGCTAAGGAATTTCCTCACCGGCAAATTCCTCAGTGAAGAATTCATAAAAATCGCCTATTCACCCCCCCTCTAGTCGACATAACGCACTTTCAACTTTAGTGTGCAAGATTTAATTATTTATGTTGATCCATGGTGTGACCTACTACGAACTGGGTCTATAACCGAGGACGCGGCTATCGATAGATTTGACACACACTTCGTAGAGGTTAGCACACTGTACCCACACCACGGAATCCATGGCCTCGAACTCCCATTCAGGTGGACCAATGGCATTCTGAAAGAACTAACATATTTCCATGACACTCTCCCGGCCACTCCGACCAACTCCCCTTTGGGCTAAGCCATGGGTGGCCCCGATGCCAACCCGTGGCATCCAACGCCATCGTCGTGGCCAAACATAAACGATACCAAACGGGGACCTCGTACCAAAACAACAACAACGGGCACACAAGGTTATGTCTGCTTACCGGGCCAGGGTACCGCACACCCATAACCTTCCCTCGTTGGAGGAACCGACCAGAGGCATGACAACAAACCGAATAAAGGCCTTCCCATAAAGGAAAATGTGGTTGCACTAGGAAGCTCGATTTGGTGGCACCATGGCTCGATCAACATTATGTTCAAGTCGAATTTATCATTAGGTTTAACTTGAAATAAAGAACTCGAGCCATAATATGCGATGACCATGCAAATATCTGACATGCAATTATATTCACACATCACTAAAATGAAACAGATCAACATCATAGAATCATTCTGCAAGCACTACTAATCACTTTAGAGACACTGGTTTTAACCCAATCATTTTTAGTTACGACCTTAGCATGGTGAAAATGATCAACCATCACATGCAAATATATCTGACCATTTCCAAACCATAGTCATGCTATCAAGATCATACTACTGCATCCAACTAGTTCATGCACTCAAGTACCACAACAAGCTAAACAATACAAGCATAACAACTGAAGTAAGCTAAGCAATATTATTTAAATGATTTAATGCATGAAATGAGTCATATTCAAGTTGGAAAATCATAATTATTGAAATGACACCATGCAAATATTTGTGTGGCTTGCCTTAGCACAGAGGAGGGTCACACTCCTCCTGGTTCTCCTCAAGGCAAGGTTCTTCTTCTGAAAATAATTAAAAACAGTAAAAGAAAATATCAAGAAGAAATATAAAATTCACCAGAAATTCTAGGAAGCAAGGAAAAATCTCCAATTTGGTGTGCTACTAGAATATTTCAATACAAAACTAATGCAAAAAGAATCAACTCATTTGGACTTATAGATTAGGAGTTATGGCTGGTCAAAGTTTCTGGTCAAATTTGAATTAAATTTGAATAAAAAGAAAATCCAGGGGGTGACGTCGAAGGCGTATTCAGAGAATACGCCTCCACTCATACTGCTTCGGGCGCGAGTGGGGAGGCTGACAGTGGGTCCCACGCGTCAGATCTGCCGAGAGAGGGAGAGGGAAGCAAAGGAGGGGCCGCGTCGCCCATGTTTCTCCGGCGAGGAGAGGTCGGCGACCGCCGTGGAAGGGATAGATCGACGCGCAAGACTACGGTGCACCCGCACGTACCCGTAGCTTGGTGAGAGGTGGACGGACGAGGTCAGCGTGGTCATCTCCAGCGGCTGTAGCGGGCAGAGGTCATCGGAGAAGAAGACGCTGGCGAGAACAAGTGGCTCCAGGGGCTCCAGGAGGGTCGGCTAGCTCCAGTGATTCACCAAGCAGTCGCCAGAGAAGTGGGTTGAGCTCTAGGAGCAGTGGATAGGTGGGGGATAGAGAAAGGGGATCACCGGTGAGCTCGGGTCGGGGACGGCGGCCAGAGGCCTGCCCGGCCGGGCCGCGGCTTCCTATGGGGTCGTGGAGGTTGAGTGGGTGGAGAGGTGAGGTCGAGGCAGAGCTCGAGAGCTCGCCGGAGTCTCTTGGTGCAGCACGCGGTGATGAGGAGCGTAAGTGAGAGAGGGAGAAGTGGCCAGGTCTCATGCGGCCACTGTACAAGCTCAGGGACGAGCACATGACACACGGGAGGGCACAGCGTCGAGCACGGGGGCACTGTGCTCTTCTGGCATGGCGCGCGTGTGATCGCTGCAGCGTCTCCGGCGTCAGCAAGCGGCAGCGAGGGTGCTGGGGAGGTGAAGCAAGGCTGGTGGCGCGGTGCGGCATGCTGGGCTTGACGTTGAGACGAGCATGAGCTCAACAGAGGCTCGGGCGTAGCTCAGAGCGCGTCGACAGCGTGTCCGAGCCTGTGTCCTCACGCGGTCACCATGCGCACCGTGGCAACATGACACCCAGGCGATGCCAAACTATGTCTAGGCTGTCGGCCCTGGAGTGTTTAGGCTAGGAAAGGATTTAGCAAACCACCAGGATGAGTGAGTTGATCACAGCTTTGACTAAAAGTTTCTAGGCAGAAACTTGTGAATTAATTTGTGATCTAACCAGAAAGAGTTAGGAGCTGAGCTTTGTGGTTTAGTGTTAGGTTACCAAGGTGATGATGCTCAAGAAAATTCAGCTCAAAAAGATCAAGGAATAATGCACTTGTTGTACGAACTGCATTTTTAGGTCAGAATGCAAATTAATTTTCCTAGCAAAATTGGGCCACGGACCACTTGATATTTTTGCATAGGATGATGAGGTACTGTCCAAAGGGTGTGTGTGAATTTTCTCAGATTTTTTTGGGCAAGAAACAGAGGGGTTGCTTTGGCGGGAAACTGAAAATATTCCATTTTCTGGGTGAAAATGAATATTTTCCTTAGAAGAATTTTTTTCCAAAGCAATGTGAGGATGAATGAGAGTTCAAGAGAAGTTGTGGTAGGTGAATGGAGTCACTTGGGTGAAAATCAAAACAATGCCCAAGTGTTTAGTCCAAATGAATTAACTCAAAATCCAAATAAAAGGAAGTAAAAGCAAAAAGGCAAGGGAAAACTCATGATGGCAAAAATCAGGGTGTTACAAACCTCCCCCACTTAAGATGAATCTCGTCCTGGAGATTCAGTTGCTTGGGAAAACAATTCTGGGTAAGATGCTCTCAAAAAGTCCTCTCTTTCCCAGGTTGCTTCTTCCTCGGTGTGATGCTCCCACTATACCTTATATAATTTTATCACCTTACTGCGAGTGACTCTTTCCATTTCTTCCAATATTCAGAATGGTTTATCCTCATACTTTGAATCCTTAGCAAGCTCTATCTGCCATATCAGTCCTTTTCTCGGGTGGCGAGATACACCTTCTCAACTGTGAGACGTGAAACACATGGTGCACTTCTGACAATTCTGGTGGGAGTTCCAACTAGTAAGCCACTGTACCAACTCTGGACATAACTGGGAATGGGCCAATATATCTGGGTGCAAGTTTTCCTCGGGTCTGGAACCTCTTGACTCCTTTCATGGGTGTGACTTAGAGGTAAACATACTCTCCGGGTTCAAAACTGATCTATCGGTGCTTGGAATCATAATAGCTCTTTTGTCGGGACTTGCCATTTGTAGTCTGTCTCGGATCTCTTTGACTTGTTTTTCAGCCTCCATCATTAAGTTAGTTCCAAAAATTCCACTATCTCCAGTTTGAGACCAGTTTAGCAAAGTGCGACACTTACGACCATATAGAGCTTCATAGGGTGACATCTTGAGGATGGTCTAGAAACTATTGTTGTATGAGAACTTAGCATAGGGTAGACAATCTTCCCACTTGGGTCCTTGGGCCAGAGCACATGCTCGGAGCATATCTTCGAGTATTTGATTTACTCGCTCAGTCTTCCCATCTGTCTGAGGATGATGGGCGGTGCTGTACTTTAGAGCGGTCCTGAAACCTTGATGGAGATGTGACCAGAATGCTGAGGTAAAGAGAGAACCTCAGTCGGGATAGTTCTTGGTACTCCATGTAAACTGACGATTCTGGACACATATAGCTGTGCGAGTTGATCATCTCAGTAGGTGGTTCAGATGGGAATGAAGTGAGCTACCTTTGTCAGCATGTCCACCACAACCCATACTATGATGAAATCCATGCACACATCATCCCAATTCCATTGTGGAACGGGTAAAGGTTGAAGAAGTCCGGCGGGTTTCTGATGTTCCGCCTTCACTTGGTTACATATATCGCAACAAGCGACAAAATAGGCAATGTCCTTCTTCATTCCATCCCACCAAAATATCTGCCAAAGTACTTTGTACATCTTGGTACCTCCTGTGTGAATCAAGTACAAAGATCCGTGTGCTTCGGTCAAGATATTCCTTCTCAGGTCTGCTTTCTCAGGTACGCAAATCCGACCTTGAAACCTTAGAGTACCTTGCTCATCCTTCAAGAAATCCTGGGTCTTTCCTTCTTGCATATGCTTGACATGGTGTTGCAGGACGGCATCATCCAGTTGGGCCATGCGGATTTCTTCCTCGAGTGTAGGGGTGACTTACAATATATTGGCGAGGTCAGCCTCAATGATAACCAGGTTAAGCTGAACAATCTCTTCTTGGAGTTCGGGAGGCAAGGACTCCATCAGGGTGTTCAGGTTTGCAGGTGATGTCTACTACACAACCTTATTCTTGTAGATGTTGTTGGACCTCCAAGTGCAGAGGTTTCTAGGACAGTAGCAAATTTCCCTCAAGTGGATGACCTAAGGTTTTTCAATCAGTGGGAGGCGTAGGATGAAGATGGTCTCTGTCAAACAACCCCGCAACCAAAAAACAAAGAGTCTCTTGTCTCCCCAACACACCCAATACAATGGTAAATTGTATAGGTGCACTAGTTCGGCGAAGAGAGGGTGATACAAGTGTAATATGGATAGTAGATATAGGTTTTTGTAATCTGAAAATATAAAAACAGCAAGGTAGCAAGCGGTAAAAGTGAGCGTAAACGGTATTGCAATGTGTTGAAACAAGGCCTAGGGTTCATACTTTCACTAGTGCAAGTTCTCTCAACTATAATAACATAATTGGATCATATAACTATCCCTCAACATGCAACAAAGAGTCACTCCGAAGTCACTAATAGCGGAGAACAAACAAGGAGATTATGGTAGGGTACAAAACCACCTCAAAGTTATTCTTTCTGATCGATCTATTCGAGAGTCCGTAGTAAAATAACACGTAGCCATTCTTTCCGTTCGATATATCATAGAGTTCGTACTAGAATAACACCTTAATACACAAATAACCCAAAACCCTAATGTCACCTAGATACTCCTATGTCACCACAAGTATCCGCGGGCATGATTATACGATATGCATCACACAATCTCAGATTCATCTATTCAACCAACACAAAGAACTTCAAATAGTGCCTCAAAGTTTCTACCAGAGAGTCAAGGCGAAAACGTGTGCCAACCCCTATGTATAAGTTTACAAGGTCACTGAACCTGCAAGTCAATCACCAAAACATACATCAAGTAGATCACGTGAATATCCCATTGTCACCACAGATAAGCACATGCAAGACATACATCAAGTGTTCTCAAATCCTTAAAGACTCAATCTGATAAGATAACTTGAAATGGAAAACTCAATCCATTACAAGAGAGTAGAGGGGGAGAAACATCATAAGATCCAACTATAATAGCAAAGCTCGCGATACATCAAGATCATGCCAAATCAAGAACACGATAGAGAGAGATCAAACACATACCTATTGGTACATACCCTCAGCCCTGAGGGTAAACTACTCCCTCCTCGTCATGGAGAGCGCCGACATGATGAAGATGGCCACCGGTGAGGGTTCCCCCCTCCGGCAGGGTGCCGAAACGGGGTCCCGATTGGTTTTTGGTGGCTACAGAGGCTTGCGGCGGCGGAACTCCCGATCTAGGTTATTTTCTAGAGGTTTCAGTATTTATAGGAATTTTTGGCATAGGTCTCACGTCAGGGGGGTCTCTGAGTCGTCCACGAGATAGGGGCCCACGCCCAGGGGGTAGGGCGCGCCCCCCACCCTCGTGGACAGCCCGGGACTCTTCTGGCCCAACTCTTTTACTCCGGGGGCTTCTTTTAGTCCATAAAAAATCATCAAAAATTGACACGGCAATTGGACTCCAGTTGGTATTCCTTTTCTGTAAAACTCATAAACAAGGAAAAAATAGAAACTGGCACTAGGCTCTAGGTTGATAAGTTAGTCCCAAAATCGTATAAATGTAGCGACCAGACCTCAAATAGTCTGATCTCTGTGCTTTAGTGTCATCCCTGGATCAGTAATGCTGACACGCACAGTACTTGAAGGATTTATAACAGAGTAGCGATCACACACTTATTACATCGAATGTCTCAAAAGAGAACTTATTACAATAAATATGGCTTAAGGCCATCTAATAACGATAACAGCGGAAGGCTTGGAAGAAAAGTGAGTCCAACAACTCCAACATCATCACTGAGTATAGAACCACGACCTAAGGCACCTTACTCGTCGTCTGAAAAGTCTGCAACATGAACGTTGCAGCCCGAAAACGGGCCAGCACATGGAATATGCTGGCAATGTAACACATAGAGAGTAATTAACAGAAATATGCTATACTACATGCATATATGGCTGGTGGCAAGCTCTATGGTTACAGTTTTGCATAAAGCCAATTTTTCCCTACTGCAAAGAAATAAGTTTTATTTAACTATCATGGTGGTTGTTAAACATTGAGAAGATAGACATCCTCTCAATCCCAATTAAACATCATCATTAAACCCAACAAATTAAATTAAAGTAACATGATGGGATTCACATGATAATCCAAGTACTAGATACTCAAAATGTCCATAACCGGGGACACGGCTAACCATGATTAGTTTATACACTCTGCAGAGGTTTGCGCACTTTTCCTCACAAGACTCGATCTCCTCCGTTGGATTTCTCGCACTAAATGGTGTTTGAGAAACGGATGACCGAGACATAGCCTTTCAGAAGCGTTTGCACCTTACGATCGGGTAGACAGTACCAACCTACATCCCCTACATCTGCTAGTCTACCACTGTAAGAGTTCACACGACTTAATCAACTATGCTAGAGCCCATGGTAGCTTGTGGTTGCACACGGAAGTTTCTAGCATGAATAATTCATGATCCCTTTGAGCCTGGGTGGCGGTCCATAAAGAAAAACAGGCAATCGCTCGAATACACAGGTGCCTCAATCCACCCAGATGTGTATTAAAGTTGCCATCTTAAATAAACCATTAAATAAAAATCTCACATCTGTCATGGATACACTCACCCAATCCACGTCTACTAGCATAGCCATGGCAATATAAGCAAACGTAGAAGTAACTCCCAAGGGTTTGATAATAAAACAGGTAATAGGTACTACCTCATCTACTTCCCAAAACCTGCAATTTAATTAGATCCTAATCATTCAATGTTTGAGGATTGATCTAATGCAATAAAACTGGGTAGTAAAGAGGTATGATCAAAGTGTTACTTGCCTTGCTGATGATCCGTGAAACCTAGAGATTCGAAGTAGCAAGCGGCGCACTTCGGGTACTCTATCGCAAACAAACAAGCATACAATAAGCACTCATCTAATGCACGGGTAAAACTCAAATAAGATAACTAACCAGAAAGTTCAACTTAAGAACTCCGGTTTGCAAAAAGAATCAAATCGAACGATGCAACGAAACACAAACGGCGAAAGAAACAAGCTTCGTTTTCTAATCTGGACGTAAGTCAAATTTTACATAAGCAAAAACTTGTTTGAGTTGGTTAAACGGAAAGAGGGTTTCGAGACGAAACTCTAGGCGCTTGAATCGCCTGATTCCGATAAACGAGCGAAAAGTTATAATAGAACGAAAATCGGATCGGAAATCGCGATCTGGAATAATCGCGGAAAATCTGAGAAAAAGAAAAATTGACGAACAGATTAGCGAACGAATGTTCGTTAACTGAAACTAAACGGTGAACTCGTCCGTTAAAACGAACGAACGAGCGAACGCTCGCTAGATAAATAAACCGGAAAAAATGAAATAAACCGATCTAAAAAAAATAAAAACTAGGGTTTTCAAATAAAGCGAATCGGTTTTTCTTAGAAAATCGGGCGGCGAATGGCGGCTACCTCGTCGGGGCTCCAGCGAAGTCCGGCGGCTCCGGCGGGGCTTCGAGCGGCGACGGGTGGCATGGGGTGGCGGGGCGGCGGCAACGGCGTTGGCGTTGGCGGCTCCTGGCGGCGGCGGCGGCAGCGCAAGGCGACGGGGCGGGCGGCTTGCGGCAGTGGGGCGGCTCCAGCTTTGGGGCTCCAGGGGGGCCCCGGGTCGACATTTAAAAGGGGGGGCTGGCTTGCGGGAGGGGGCGGTGGCGGCGTGGCCCTCCCAGACTTGGCGGCGGCGGCGATCGGGACTCCGGTCCCGATCCGGAGCGGGAGACGGCGGCGGCACGGGCCGGCTCGGCTAGGCCCTCGGCCCAGTCAGGCGGGCGGTAGTTTTTTTTTTGAAAAACAATTCCGCCAAACAGAAAATAAATCCTAGAAAAATAAATAAAAATCTAAAAATGTCAAAACAAATTTTCACCGTCTAAATAAAATATTTAAAACAAGATGAACATTTTCTTGGCCCTAAAATGCAGTTTTGAAAATCGTGCAATTTTCCTAAATTCAAATAAAATAGCAAAAACTCCAAAATAAAAATCTATTTGATTTTTTTATTAAATACTCAATATTTCTTTATTTTTGGGAAAGTCATTTTATTCCATCTCTCATATTTTTATAATTGAAATAATTGAAGATAAAATAAATAAAATCAAATGATCATATTTTCATAATTTGAGAAAACTCAAATATGAAAATAACGAAATCCCCAACTCTGTCCATGGGTCCTTGAGTTGCGTAGAATTTCTAGGATCAAACCAAAAGCAATAAAATATGATATGCAATGATGATCTAGTGTATAACATTCCAAATTGAAAATTTCGGATGTTACAATAAAATAGCATATAAATGCATATCAAACATCCTAGATTGGTAATATAATAGCATGGAACAATCAAAATTATAGATACGTTGGAGACATATCAAGCATCCCCAAGCTTAATTCATGCTCGTCCTCGAGTAGGTAAATAATAAAAACAGAATTTTTGATGTGGAATGCTACCTAACATAAATTTCAGTGTAATTCTCTTTATTGTGGCATGAATGTTCAGATCCAAAAGATTCAATACAAAAGTTTAATATTGACATAAAAATAATAATACTTCAAGCATACTAACCAAGCAATTATGTCTTCTCAAAATAACATAGCCAAAGAAAGCTCATCCCTACAAAATCATATAGTTTGGCCATGCTTCATTTTCGTCACACAAAATGCTCCCATCATGCACAACCCCAATGAAAAGCCAAGCAATTGTTTCATACTTTAGTATTTCTCAAAAAAAATCAACTTTCACGCAATACATGAGTGTGAGCCATGGACATAGCACTATGGGTGGAATAGAATATAATGATGGGGGTTACGTGGAGAAGACAAAAAAAGAGAAAGTCTCACATTGACGCGGCCAGTCAACGAGCTAGGGAGATGCCCATCAATTGATGTCAATGCAAGGAGTAGGGATTGCCATGCAACAAATGCACTAGAGCAATAAATATATGAATGCTCAATAAGAGAACTTAAGTGGGTGTGCATCCAACTTGCTTACTTACAAAGACCTAGGGCATTTGAGGAAGCCCATTGTTGGAATATACAAGCCAAGTTTTATAATGAAAAATTCCCACTAGTATATGAATGTGACAATATAAGAGACTCTCTATCATGAAGATCATGGTGCTACTTTGAAGCACAAGTGTGGAAAAAGGATAGTAGCATTATAGCTTTGCCCAAGTAATCTCATCGTCTGTAGGCCACATAGCTTTGGCATTATCCCACCATATAGTGGCAGATCCCTCAAGATAGTGTGTAGAAAATGGAACCTTGTCGGCTTCCTTGGTGCGGGAAATTTCAAGCTTCTTCTCAATAGTCCGCAAGCAATCACTGGCTTCCAAAGGATCGATAACTTAATTGAAACTGGGAGGCTTAGTCCTCTAAAAGTCTGATAGTTTGGAGTGATGGCCATTCTGATTTCCATTCTGCCCAACCATTGCTTGCAAACTTTTCAATGGCTCAAGAAGATCGTTGTTTCTTATCTCTTTGAACATGTGCATGATCTGTTCAGTGGTTGGCGGATGTGGCGGTGGTTGTAGATACGGCTCGGGGGAATGCCCTGCCGGTCTTGCCGAGTGACGAACAGGGATATCCTCACTAGCATGACTGTTGCTGCCTCCCCGCATCATCCTATTGTTTGTTTTTTCCCAATATGAAGCAACAGAGATGAGCAACATCCAAAAATGGGGAAGAAAAGCGAGTGAAAAAACCCAGAAGAAAGCAAGAGAAACCAAGGCGAATAATAAAAAGTTTCGACATAATTATACATAGACTCATACATGAAAGGAAACATCATGACGGGTATGACTACATTCATACATGAAACAAAACATCATGACAAGTACGACTACATTCGTACATCCAAGCATCATGACAACCTCGGATACTCTAACGATCTAGTGCTCTGCTGGTCCTACTGGGTCCTCTCTCGAGCCGGACTCGAATCCTGAACTGACGACGTTAATAGAAACCTCCGGGTTAAAGGTAACACGACGATGCTACCTCAAGGGCTCTCCCTCAGGGGCAGGTACGGGATGAGGCTGGAGCATAGGGGGCTATGGGAGTAGTGAGAAGTGAAGCCCACTCGGCAGGGGCACTATGGAGAGTCACGGTCGAGGTGCCCGAGCTACTCAAATGAGTAACCGGGGTAACTGGCAAGCTAGAAACTGGTGGAATATAGGGGATAAATCCTATGGAAGGTGGAGCAGGACTGGACCTAGCGGCCACCAAAGCAGTGCGAGCACGAGTCAGCTCTCAGGCCAGCTCGTGAATCAGAAGATAACTAGCAGTGATATAGCGGAAAAGGTGGCTAGCAGGACTCTCGGCCGCTGGATCAATGATATGAAAGCGGATGTCGTGGTTCTAAGTCTGACAGTAGAATAGGGGTAGTATAACGGAGCATGATCTATCGAGATGCATATGGGTGACACGGTGGTTTTAGCGAGTTCGGGCCTCTCGCGGTGGAGATAACAACCCTACGTCTCGTGCTCCGGAGAGGCTTCGTTTTATCTGAGTATATATCCGGAGATTACAATGTGTGTGAGAGA
This sequence comes from Triticum aestivum, assembly GCF_018294505.1. NCBI lineage: Eukaryota > Viridiplantae > Streptophyta > Magnoliopsida > Poales > Poaceae > Triticum > Triticum aestivum. The sequence continues at coordinate 384,837,057 of NC_057798.1, forward strand.
GAGGAACGGATCCCCATGCCTGAGCTAAGTCCTGAGACTAATGGTGAAAAGAGAGAGAGGTGGAAGAAGAGCCCCCTTTAGTCTAGTGGTCGGGGTGGCTTATATAGAGTGCGCCACCCCCTCACCTCCTACGTTACAAAGTGGGGTATGAATGCCATAATGCCAGCCCACCATTAAGCCCTCACTATTAGAAAGATGCCGTCTGCCTTGCTGCCTGCTGGTCTTCGTATATCCGAGTGAGTCGTACGGTCGAGTGGTGAACCGTCATCCGAGTGGATGATATGTTGCTTGGTCGAGTGGATAGTATGCTGCTTGTCCGAGTGGATAGTGTGTCTGTATGAAATTGACCTGGACCCACATGTTGTGTGGACCCCATGCTTCATGATATTTCGACCCTTCGTGGGCCTACCTGTTATGTATATCCCCAACATTAGCCCCCGAATCGATTGCGATTTTGCAGAACGAGTTGGTGTAAGACACAGTTTGGTCCGAGTGATTACAGAAATACTCGGTACATGTCGCCGTGCTTTCAGACAACCAAGGTTTGAACAAAATCTCAATGGATTCCGGCACCATGCTTCCCGACTAATCGAGGTAAGTGTCTTTGAGGAGCAACTTGGTGACATTCGTTCATCTCTCGGGAGAGGTTTAACTCATGATCTGAGTATGGGTGTGTCATTAAATCTGTGCGACCGGATTGACACATGGACTGTTCTCTTAGAGAGATGCCATTCTTATCCCGGAGGAACGTCAATACGAGTCGGTTTTAGATCCACACTTGTGAGTTTCACACTTTGAGTCCTAGAAGAAGGCTCAAAACAGGTCCACGGAGGAGCGTTAAACTCGCCTTATAGAATATTTTTTGGAGTGATTTGGAGCTGGGCCTGCATCGAGTAACTGATTACTCGGAATTTCTTCACGCCTGGAACGTGTCTTTTTTGTTGTTTGGCCGTCACTCGGGTTGGGCGGACCGTTCCGAGTGGATACCATTCCAGTGGGGGCACGCTGAGTGCACCCAGTGGGTGTAGTCCCCGAGACTGCTGTCGACTGCGGGCATTCGGCGGGAGTCTTAGAGCCTGTCTTTTTGTTGTTGTTTGGCCGTCACTCGGGTTGGGCGGACCGTTCCGAGTGGATACCATTCCAGTGGGGGCACGCTGAGTGCACCCACTGGGTGTAGTCCCCGAGACTGCTGTCGACTGCGGGCAGTCGGCGGGAGTCTTAGAGCCTGTCTTTTTGTTGTTGATACTGATCGAACTTGTTCTTCTCTGACTCGGAGGTCGAGTAATACTGGAGATGGGTTTGCATCGAGCAAAATGTTTCTTTCTGAGTCCTCTTCCAGTGGGGGCACGCTGAGTGCACCCACCGGGTGTAGTCCCCGAGCCTCTGTCGGACTAGATGAGTCTGGCAGAGGGTTTAAGTCTCTCGGTAAACCTCCATGCAGTTGGCATGGCAAATATCTTTGTCTGGAATTGAATCAATCGGATGGATGCGTAATGAGGTGGTTGTACGAACGATGAATAAGGTCGTCTGTACGATTCAGCGATGGCGCTTCATTTTTACCCTTTTGCATGAAAAGGGGTATTTATCCAAGTGGACGTGCTTCACTTATAGATCTTCGGCGAACCGAGCATGTATGGTCAGAAGAATATCTTGATGTGATCAACAGGTTGACCAAATGGGCGCAACCCCTGAGGGTGACATGGCCAACTGCCGCGCGTAGCCCCCGAGTGATGCTCGAAGGAGGTAAGCTTGCTACAGAGTGTGATATAAGGTTTGACCATATGAGTAACTTAGCCGTTCCCGTGCTGGGGGTGTAGAGGTAAAGACATGTCCAACTGATGGTGACGCGCGGGGCGGCCGAGGGGCGAGGACGTGTATAACCGAGTGGCGACGCGCGGGGCGGCCGAGTGGTGAAGACGTGCAAAACCGAGTGGCGCCGCGCGGGGCGGGCGAGTGGTGAAGACGTGCAGAACCAAGTGGCGATGCGCGGGGCGGCCGAGTGGTGAAGACGCACACAACCGAGTGGAGACGCGCGGGGCGGACGAGTGATGAAGACGTGCGCAACCGAGTGGCGACGCGCGGGGCGGCCGAGTGGTGAAGACGTGCAAAACCGAGTGGCGCCGCGCGGGGCGGCCGAGTGGTGAAGACGCGCACAACCGAGTGGCGACGCATGGGGCGGCCGAGTGAAGGACTAAGTGTCCAGCTGAGTGGCAAAAATGGTCCTTGAAGGAGTTAGCCAGATGCTTTTGAAGCTGATGTAGCGACAAGGTCGGTGTAGTGTGGCTGTGGCGCAACAAGACCGGTGCGACAACTGAATTTGAGTAGGAACGAAGATGGCACGCAGAGTGTCTGGGTGATTATGAAATTTGTCAGAGTGACAGATCGAATGTACTTGTTGAAGTGAAGGGTCTGATTGGTGATGAAGTACTCGACCACTTAGGAGAGTGTCATTCCAAATGAGATGCAGCCCCCGAGTGCGGCGTAGCCCCCGAGCATACTACAGGCTTCGACAACGGACATGTCGGAATATGAGAAATATAGTTTTGAATGGATGATTTGTAATTCATCGAGTCGGATTTGGGTAAAGATGAGGAGAAGCTTCCGAGTGATGCTCGGAAGAAGCAAACTCGCAAAAGAGTGAAGTGTGAAGTTTAATTATGAAAGGGACTTATCTGTCTCATGCCCGACGAGGTCTATATCATTGATACGATGAAGAGAATTCCATAGAGGGGTTGGCCGGACGTGTTTGAAATCAATAGGGCGACAAAGTCAGTGTTGTGGTGCGCTAGGACCAGTATGGAGACCGAGTCCGAGCAGCGATGAAGTTGGCGCGTAGGGCCGTCGAGTGATCACGGTAACTTGTGTAAAAAATGGCACAAGTCAACACAATAATTTCTTGAGGAAATTTGATGTGTGCTGAAATGATTTGTGTGAATAACACCCATAGACACCCGCTGGGAGTGCAAGGGGCTTGCTGGTTGACCAGCAAAAGTTTAAAAGAGCGAAGGATTCGTTCGCACTTGTCGAAGCGAGAAATCCTACTGAACTTGTTGGAATACTGGCTAAAATAAAATGGAAGTGTATTGTTTTGACTGAGTTGCAGCCCCGGAGGACCGATGCAAACTCGAAATGAAGAACGACACATGGTGTTCGTGAATGATATATGCGAAAAAAAGGAAGTTGGACTTCGGAGTCACATAACCAGTACTAAGCAAGTATGTGAAAATAAGCAGTCGAGCGTAGAGGTACACTCGGTGGTGTGGCCTCCGAGTGAACCTGATGTGTGAATTATGGAATACTCGGGAAGACGAAAATAACAGAATGTAAAATGACTTAGCTGTCTGAAGGCGCGCAGGGCGGTCGAGTGGTGATGAGGTGACCACCGATTGGCGACGCGCGGGGTGGCCGAGTGCTGATGAGGTGATCAACCGATGGCGACGCGCGGGGCGGCCAAGTGGTGATGAGGTGACCAACCGAGTGGCGACGCGCGGAGCGGCCGAGTGGTGATGAGGTGACCAACCGAGTGGCGACGCGCAGAGCGGCCCAGTGGTGATGAGGTGACCAACCGAGTGGCGACGCGCGGGGCGGCCGAGTGGTGATGAGGTGACCAACCGAGTGGCGACGCGCGGGGCGGCCCAGTGGTGATGAGGTGACCAACCGAGTGGCGACGCGCGGAGCGGCCGAGTGGTTATGAGGTGACCAACCTGGTGGCGACGCGCGGGGCGGCCCAGTGGTGATGAGGTGACCAACCGAGTGGCGACGCGCGGGGCGGCCCAATGGTGATGAGGTGACCAACCGAGTGGCGACGCGCGGAGCGGCCGAGTGGTGATGAGGTGACCAACCGAGTGGCGACGCGCGGGGCGGCCGAGTGGGGATGAGGTGACCAACCGAGTGGCGACGCGCGGAGCGCCGAGTGGTGATGAGGTGACCAACCGAGTGGCGACCGCGGGGCGGCCGTGGTGATGAGGTGCACCGAGTGGCGAGCGCGGGCGGCCGAGTGGTGATGAGGTGACCAACCGAGTGGCGACGCGCGGGCGGGCCGAGTGGTGATGAGGTGACCAACCGAGTGGCGACCGCGCGGGGCGGCCGAGTGGTGATGAGGTGACCAACCGAGTGGCGACGCGCGGGGGCGGCCGAGTGGTGATGAGGTGACCAACCGAGTGGCGACGCGCGGGGCGGCCGAGTGGTTGATGAGGTGACCAACCGAGTGGCGACGCGCGGGCGGCCGAGTGGTGATGAGGTGACCAACCGAGTGGCGACGCGCGGGGCGGCCGAGTGGTGATGAGGTGACCACCGAGTGGCGACGCGCGGGAGCGGCCGAGTGGTGATGAGGTGACCAACCGAGTGGCGACGCGCGGGCGGCCGAGTGGGTGATGAGGTGACCAACCTGGTGGCGACGCGCGGGGCGGCCGAGTGGTGATGAGGTGACCAACCGAGTGGCGACGCGCGGAGCGGCCGAGTGGTTATGAGGTGACCACCTGGTGGCGACGCGCGGGGCGGCCGAGTGGTGATGAGGTGACCAACCGAGTGGCGACGCGCAGAGCGGCCAGTGGTGATGAGGCGACCAACCGAGTGGCGACGCGCGGGGCGGCCGAGTGGTGATGAGGTGACCAACCGAGTGGCGACAGCGCAGAACGGCCTAGTGGTGATGAGGTGACCAACCGAGTGGCGACGCGCGGGGCGGCCGAGTGGTGATGAGGTGACCAACCGAGTGGCGACGCGCGGGGCGGCCCAGTGGTGATGAGTGACCAACCGAGTGGCGACGCGCGGAGCGGCCGAGTGGTTATGAGGTGACCAACCTGGTGGCGACGCGCGGGGCGGCCCAGTGGTGATGAGGGGACCAACCGAGTGGCGACGCGGGCGGCCGAGTGGTGATGAGGTGACCAACCGGTGGCGACGCGCGGAGCGGCGAGTGGTTATGAGGTGACCAACCTGGTGGCGACGCGCGGGGCGGCCGAGTGGTGATGAGGTGACCAACCGAGTGGCGACGCGCAGAGCGGCCCAGTGGTGATGAGGTGACCAACCGAGTGGCGACGCGCGGAGCGGCCGAGTGGTTATGAGGTGACCAACCTGGTGGCGACGCGCGGGGCGGCCGAGTGGTGATGAGGTGACCAACCGAGTGGCGACGCGCGGAGCGGCCGAGTGGTTATGAGGTGACCAACCTGGTGGCGACGCGCGGGGCGGCCGAGTGGTGATGAGGTGACCAACCGAGTGGCGACGCGCGGGGCGGCCCAGTGGTGATGAGGTGACCAACTGAGTGGCGACGCGCGGGGCGGGCCGAGTGGTGATGAGGTGACCAACCGAGTGGCGACGCGCGGAGCGGCCGAGTGGTTATGAGGTGACCAACCTGGTGGCGACGCGCGGGCGGCCGAGTGGTGATGAGGTGACCAACCGAGTGCGACGCGCAGAGCGGCCCAGTGGTGATGAGGTGACCAACCGAGTGGCGAGGCGCGGGGCGGCCGAGTGGTGATGAGGTGACCAACCGAGTGGCGACGCGCGGGGCGGCCGAGTGGTGATGAGGTGACCAACCGAGTGGCGACGCGCGGAGCGGCCGAGTGGTTATGAGGTGACCAACCTGGTGGCGACGCGCGGGGCGGCCGAGTGGTGATGAGGTGACCAACCGAGTGGCAACGCGCAGGGCGGCCGAGTGGTGATGAGGCGACCAACCGATTGGCGACGCGCCAAGCGGCCAGTGGTGATGAGGTGACCAACCGAGTGGCGACGCGCGGGGCGGCCGAGTGGTGATGAGGTGACCAACCGAGTGGCGACGCGCAGAGCGGCCCAGTGGTGATGAGGTGACCAACCGAGTGGCGACGCGCGGGGCGGCCGAGTGGTGATGAGGTGACCAACCGAGTGGCGACGCGCAGGGCGGCCCAGTGGGTGATGAGGTGACCAACCGAGTGGCGACGCGCGGAGCGGCCGAGTGGTTATGAGGTGACCAACCTGGTGGCGACGCGCGGGGCGGCCCAGTGGTGATGAGGTGACCAACCGAGTGGCGACGCGCGGGGCGGCCGAGTGGTGATGAGGTGACCAACCGAGTGGCGACGCGCGGAGCGGCCGAGTGGTTATGAGGTGACCAACCTGGTGGCGACGCGCGGGGCGGCCGAGTGGTGATGAGGTGACCAACCGAGTGGCGGCGCGCGGAGCGGCCGAGTGAAGTAGACGCATCCCGCGGCATGGCGACGCACGGGCGGCCAAGTGATGAAGATGCTTGCCGCAGAGTGACGATGCGCGGGGCGTCCGAGTGACGATGCGCGGGGCGTCCGAGTGATGTAGACACGTCCCGCAGAGTGGCGACACCCGGAGCGTCCAAGTGAAGTAGACCCGTCCCGCGGAGTGGCGACGCGCGAGGCGTCCGAGTGGTGATGAGGTGACCAACCGAGTGGCGACGCGCGGAGCGGCCGAGTGGTTATGAGGTGACCAACCTGGTGGCGACGCGCGGGGCGGCCAAGTGGTGATGAGGTGACCAACCGAGTGGCGGCGCGCGGAGCGGCCGAGTGAAGTAGACGCATCCCGCGGCATGGCGACGCACGGGTGGCCAAGTGATGAAGATGCTTGCCGCAGAGTGACGATGCGCGGGGCGTCCGAGTGACGATGCGCGGGGCGTCCGAGTGATGTAGACACGTCCCGCAGAGTGGCGACACCCGGAGCGTCCAAGTGAAGTAGACCCGTCCTGCGGAGTGGCGACGCGCGAGGCGTCCGAGTGAAGTAGACCCGTCCCGCGGAGTGGCGACACACGGGGCGTCCGAGTGAAGTAGACCCGTCCCACGAAGTGGCGACGCGCGAGGCGTCCGAGTGAAGTAGACCCGTCCCGCGGAGTGGCGACGCACGGGGCGTCCGAGTGAAGTAGACCCGTCCCGCGGAGTGGCGGCGCGCGGGGCGTCCGAGTGAAGTAGACCCGTCCCGCGGAGTGGCGGCGCGCGAGGCGTCTGAGTGAAGTAGACCCGTCCCGCGGAGTGGTGACACGCGTGTGTGCAAGTAGGATAAGTTGATGATGACGCGAGCAGCTTCATGACCTCATGCAGGACGACTGAGGACACGTCCGATCGAGCGATGATGTATGAGTGGCCGAGTGGTGGCGTACGAACGTCCGATTGCCAGTGATCCGGTTTGGTCGAGTGAGCCAGTCCCATCCGAGTGACGATGCCGATGCCAATTGGAGGGAGTTGCTGCCGAGTGCAATAGTTTCCGAGGCGATGGACTTGACGCCTTACGTGAACGAGGCTGTCGGCGGGCGCTGGAGAGTAGTAGCTCGGGATGTGGATCTTGCTGACATCGTGGCCTCCGATGATGCACTCGACATGGAGCATCACGTCGACTGACTTGGCAGAGCTGACAGGCATGATGAGCCTGACCGCGGCGGTTACGACGGATAGATGCGATGCATGTGGAGGTACGGCCAGCCTTATCCGAGTGTATCCTGCATGTTACCCGAACATTCAGGCAACAGATTAATACTGTAACGCAGAGTACTAATTGTGTGCGCTTTTGAAGAGTAGTAACAGCAAATGTATTAGCATGCAATTATGGTTGCACCGGACTGCATGTTTCGTCTTTGCATGCCACAAATTAAGCCCCCATTCACCACTGGCTGCATTCACGGCATGCATGCATCGGCTGCTGCGTTAAGTACGCAGTTAATGGCGTGGGAGCCTAACCGATTGGGTGAACATGCAACAGAGAAGATCGACGAAAAAACTACGTACGCATGGATGCGTTCAGCGCTGGTCGTAGTTACGACATGCATTGGCTGCCGCATTATGTACGCAGTTAATGGCACGGGTGCCTAACCGATCCAATGAACTTGCAGCCGAGAGGATTGAGGAAAAAACTACGCATGCATGGATAAGTATTAATTAAAGGAAGAGGGAAAGATTACGACTGGGCGCGGACGACGGATGCCTTGTCCTCTCGCGAAGTCGGGTCGCTTGTCGTGGTCGCCGGGAAGATCCGGACCGTTTTTGCAGTCGCTGTTGAGGAGTGCCGTGTGTGAGGGGCCGCCGTCAACGTCGTAGATGAGGGCGGAAACGACGTGGTGGACTGCGCCGGTGCCTATGTGTAGGAGCTCGGTGGTGGAGTCGTAGACGAGGTCGGGGACGACGGGACGGACCCGTCGCTGGCCGTTTGCAGGAGCTCGACGGTAGCGTCGAGGCCGGAGGAGACGCAGCGGACCGCGTTGGTGGCCATTTGCGGCGGTTGCCTTTGACAATGATCTGATCCTTTTGTTTGTACGAATGGCGCGATGACCAAAGCGCCAATTTCTCTGGCGATGGTAGTTGATCTGCTGTTGAAGATTGAAGAAAAAACCATTTGCACCATGGTTCGATAGACGCCATGCCCCACGGTGGGCGCCAACTGTCGTGGTTCTAAGTCTGACAGTAGAATAGGGGTAGTATAACGGAGCATGATCTATCGAGATGCATATGGGTGACACGGTGGTTTTAGCGAGTTCGGGCCTCTCGCGGTGGAGATAACAACCCTACGTCTCGTGCTCCGGAGAGGCTTCGTTTTATCTGAGTATATATCCGGAGATTACAATGTGTGTGAGAGAGAGGAACGGATCCCCATGCCTGAGCTAAGTCCTGAGACTAATGGTGAAAAGAGAGAGAGGTGGAAGAAGAGCCCCCTTTAGTCTAGTGGTCGGGGTGGCTTATATAGAGTGCGCCACCCCCTCACCTCCTACGTTACAAAGTGGGGTATGAATGCCATAATGCCAGCCCACCATTAAGCCCTCACTATTAGAAAGATGCCGACTGCCTTGCTGCCTGCTGGTCTTCGTATATCCGAGTGAGTCGTACGGTCGAGTGGTGAACCGTCATCCGAGTGGATGATATGTTGCTTGGTCGAGTGGATAGTATGCTGCTTGTCCGAGTGGATAGTGTGTCTGTATGAAATTGACCTGGACCCACATGTTGTGTGGACCCCATGCTTCATGATATTTCGACCCTTCGTGGGCCTACCTGTTATGTATATCCCCAACAGCGGACACGACCATCATCGCGCAGGGATGGGTAGTAGTAGAAACCTGGGTGGGTCTGCATTTGGATCTCGTTATAGTGTAGCTCAACGAGAATCTCAAACACAGCAAACTGGACAGCCTGAGCGGGGGTAGAAGTGAAACCACTCCTAGAGGAACGAGTGTATGAACCAGATGTCAAACTGCAGCGCAAGGTAACCACCGCATGATACTCATATATTGAATCTGCTAGGCGCTCTCGGTACACCCGATACACCAGGTCACTCACAACCATTAGTCGGTTAGAAATAACAATAAATCAGATGCATGGAATGCAGCAATCAGATGCAAACACTACCGTCACTCAAAACTAAACTAGCCACTATTCAACTAATGCATCCGCGGTTTAGCGTTATACAGTCAATGCAGCTCTAATACCAAGGGTTGTGGCACCCAGGATCAGAGCAACCGGTTTAAATGTATCTCAGGAATCCATCATGTCTACAAACATACATAGTTTCACAAGCCAAGTATTACAGCACAACAATCCTTCATGTATTCCTCTATTCCCATGCACACATAGGCATACATATGTAGGTTCATAGGTCCACTATTGCATACGAGAGAAAAGTGCAAAATACAACATCTGGTTTCAGTTTGAAAAAGATCCCAGCAGAAGATCCTTTTAGCTCAGAAAACACACCTCTCGAAAGTTGCGCAAGCAAAAGAATTACACCGGTGATCTGTACAAAAATAAGCAGCCAATTAGATAAGCTCGAAAAAACACATGTTCCACAAATCCACTACACAACTACTTGCAAGCAAGAGCAGGCCAGAATTCCACAAGGCACACACATAATGTGTGTTTTGTACTCATAAGAACAGATAAGGCACATGGTGATCATAGTCAAGGTTTTCACTTGGGAAATCACCACTAACTTACTTGGATCAAGTTTTCTTTTTGTATTTAATACTTCCTCCGATCCAAATTAATTGACGTAGCTATAGTACAACTTTGTAATAACATTGTACTAGAGTTGCATCAATTAATCTGGATCGGAGGGGTAGAAGTAGCATACCAATTCCAGTTAAGTAAAAATGCATTTCTTTTGGAACTCACCTAGAAAGAGTTGATGGATAGAATGGTAGCAAGATTTACCAAACTGTCACCTCGCAAGTCCCTGCTTGACATACAATAGCATGTTAGGATAGGTCATGCCATATGTGCATTTTTCAGCAAGCTAAATAACACACACACACACACACACACACAAACACAAAGTACAGTCACTAAGTTTCACATAGATTAAAACTCCAAGATGGGTTTCAAAGGGAAACAAAGTAAATCTAGTAGAACTCAATGTCAAATCTATTAAGCAGTAAGCACAATCTTCCATTTTTGTAGTTCAGTATCAAGTACCAGAGCCTAAAAATAAATGACGGAACTCACATATCCAACTGTTTTCTGTACAACATCTACTCACATGCATCCCAACTCGAAAAATAATGTAGCCTGTCCTAAACACTAAAGCATGTGTGATGTTGCTCTGTTAATAATCAAGTGTCTTGTTGCATGCTTGTCTTGATTAAAGGGACAAATTCAATCATTTGTGTAGCTGCGTAATAAGTGATGATGATCTCAATAGTAAAATGGGAGAGCTTCTGAATTAAGTACAAGATTGCATCATCCCTTCTTGAAAGTTTTTCACTGAATCGGAGAAACTAAGAGGGCACTATTTATGCCACCTAACATATAAACTTACAGAACCAAAAAGATGCACTGTGCATTTTGGATCAATTCATTTCCTAATGATTTAAAATATAGTAGTTGTAGAAGAACATATTATATAGAAGTTGTAGTATGTAATTAACACATGTCATTACCATGTTGATAATTTACTGAAGACTGTAAGATCTAATACTGTATTTAGTTCAAGGTAGATCATATTAGCTATATTATGAACTTCAAAAGTAAAGGGGGCAATTAATATCATAACAAAAGGATAAAGGCACATGATCTAACCTATACCGAATTGTTTTGGAGAGATTTATTGCGCCCACATCCTTAATACAAGATGTGTTCACATATGAAAAAGTTAAGCTTGAGCTTCTTCCATTTAACTTCAAGTGTCAATGGCATTATTTAATGGAGACAGATTGATCGACATCAGAAACATCGGAGATCCTAATAATTTCTCTGCAAGGGAACATTAGATTAGAAAAATACAGAAGATAATGAAGAAAATATTGTGATAGAATTAATAAAAGTTGCAGTGGGTTTTTACCCTACTGTTTATAGTCAAAAAAAATATTGTGATAGAGTTAGTGATGGATTTTCCTGGAGAAAATCAATTGGTCAACATTGCTCCACTATTCATCCTGAGTAAACAAAACAAAACAAAAGACCTTCAAACTGCTAGTGATACAATGCTAGCAATCATTTAATTTTATAGGATAATTTGGGAAAAGCTAATCAGATGCTGCAGAATGCTAGAGGTACTTTGTTAACCCTTTGCTCGTAGCAATGCATACATCAATCAGTCCACACATGAACACGTTAGAAAATGTGATAATGTAGATAAGAGGATAGCAGCAGAAGTCATGGAGAGAAAAGAGCATTAGGAGAATGCCGCTAAACCTGGCAGCATCTATGGAGGATAGACTCAGAAGTCATGGATTTTCATGCAACTTTTGCTCACTGTCCATCAGCACGGGTGTCCTGCCATTGCCGACAACATCAGCTTATACCCAGATCAATTTTCCTTCATCTACATATATTATGCAGCAGATATCAAGGTCCAAAGGATCCAGTTCAGGTGAATGAAGCTTCAATACTGAAAAGTGAAGTTACCAATGTCGTATAAAAACAAATCTTATCATACAAATCAAACAAGCTAAATGGGCTAAGAATAGAAGTCCTATAAATCAAAGAGGCCAGCCTTAAAAACTCAACTGTACCAAACATCAGAAGAATTTGCTAGATTAGCACTCATTACCAAGTTGTGAACATTTAACTGAAATTGGCATACAGTAGACTATCTATCTAGGGCACTACAATATCCATGCATCCAACATGGCAGTTATGATTAATGGCCAGTTACATCTTAGGAGTATTATAGTTATAACCAAGATCCATCCTACTAACTATCTATCCAAGGTGCCAAAACTCCCACCATTCAGGAAAGTGCTCTTTTTCACATTAAGTGTTAGAAATCCCTGTCATTTTAACATATAGTTCATGCATACACTAATTACATAGTATTGATACAAAGTGCCAATAGAAACCGTGCTAAAATCCCTTTGAATGTTCATAGGAAAGTTCTATAAGCATATGAAAGTTCCAATTTGATCAAAATTTCTACTAGACTACCACCATTAAAATTTATTTAACACAATGACCACCACTGCATACATCAACTAACAAAAAATACAAACACTGCACTATTGTGTACATGCCATGGTCAAACTTAACTTCCAAAAACTACAAGTTCTTGAATATGTGTACAAATTTGGCATACATCACTCGAACAAGCATCACTCCATCATGAATAAGACAATGGATTACATAAGAAAGTGAGGGAGAGAGAGATGGAAAACACGGGATGGGGAGCAGCACAGCCTCACCGGATCGGGGAGGAGGCAAGTCACAAGGGGAGGCAGTAGTCGCACAGGGGGGGCAACTCGTCAGAGCCACGAGATAGAGGATGATGTAGTGGTCGGAGCACGGGTGGTGGTCGAGGCCGCAACCAGCATCGAGAAGCCTAAAGTCCAGGGGGAGGAACTGCACCTCCTCCTCCTTAGGTAGGTAGTGTCCTGGCGACAGTGACCTCCACGCATGGATGCAGAGGCGGTCTCGGCATGTTTATGACCACCGCCTGCTGGTGGTGCCCAACGACGAGGAGGGATCCAGATGGGCGGTGGAGGCCAGATGCGAGGCCGGGGTGGCCGGATCCGAGGCTGGGGTGGCCGGATCTAACTCAAGAAGGAGGAGCGCACGCCATGGTGCTACCTCTTGAGCATGTGTTGGTTTTCCCTCGAAGAGGAAAGGGTGATGCAGCAAAGTATCATAAGTATTTCCCTCAGTTTTTGAGAATCAAGGTATCAATCCAGTAGGAGACAACGCACAAGTCACCTAGTACCTGCACAAACAATCAAGAACCTTGCAACCAACGCGATAAAGAGGTTGCCAATCCCTTCACGGTCAGTCGCAAAAGTGAGATCTAATAAAGATAGTAAAGTAAATATTTTTGGTATTTTTGTTGTATAGATTGGAAAGTAAAGATTGCAAAATAGTAAATGAGATGCGATGTAAATAAAAGAGATGCAATATAATAAGAAAGATACCCGGGGTCCATAGGTTTCACTAGTGGCTTCTCTCAAGATAGCAAGTATTACGATGGGTGAACAAATTACTGCCGAGCAATTGATAGAAAAGCGCATAGTTATGAAGATATCTAAGGCAATGATCATGAATATAGGCATCACGTCCGTGTCAAGTAGATCGAAATGATTCTGCATCTACTACTATTACTCCACACATCGACTGCTATCCAGCATGCATCTAGAGTATTAAGTTCATAAGAACAGAGTAACGCATTAAGCAAGATGACATGATGTAGAGGGATAAACTCAAGCAATATGATATAAACCCCATATTTTTATCCTCGATGGCAACAATACAATACATGCCTTGCTGCCCCTACTATCACTGGGAAAGGACACCGCAAGATTGAACCCAAAGCTAAGCACTTCTCCCATTGCAAGAAAGATCAATCTAGTAGGCCAAACTAAACCGATAATTCGAACAGACTTGTAAAGATATCAAATCATGCATATAAGAATTCAGAGAAGAACCAAATAATATTCATAGATAATCAAGTTCATAAATCCACAATTCATCGGATCTCGACGAACACACCGCAAAAGAGTATTACATCAAATAGATCTCCAAGAACATTGAGGAGAACTTTTTATTGAGGATCAAAGAGAGAGAAGAAGCCATCTAGCTAATAACTATGGACCCGAAGGTCTGTGGTAAACTACTCACGCTTCATTAGAGAGGCTATGGTGTTGATGTAGAAGCCCTCTATGATCAATTCCACCTCCGGCAGATCGCAAGAAAAGCCCCCAAGATGGGATCTCACGGGTACAGAACATTGCGGCAGTGGAAAAGTGGTTTCGTGGCTTCCCCTGATGAATCTTGGGTATAAGAGTATATATAGGCGAAAGAAGTATGTCGGTGGAGCTACAAGGGTGGGGGCGCACTCTCCTGCCTCGTGGCCGCCTCGTGGCGATCCAGACTTCAACTCCAAGTCTTCTGGATTGCTTTTGGTCCAAGAAAGATCATCGCGAAGGTTTCATTCCGTTTGGACTCCGTTTGCTATTCCTTTTCTGTGAAACACTAAAATAGGAAAAAATAGAAACTGGCACTGGGCCTCTGGTTAATAGGTTAGTCCCAAAAACAATATAAAAGAGCATATTAAACATCAAAAACAGATAATATAATAGAATGGAACAATCAAAACTTATAGATACGTTAGAGACATATCAAGCATCCCCAAGCTTAATTCCTTCTCGTCCTCGAGTAGGTAAATGATATAAACAGAATTTTTGATGTGGAATGCTACCTAGCATAATTATCAATGTAATTTTCTTTATTGCGGCATGAATGTTCAGATCTGAAAGATTTGAAACAAAAGTTTAATATTGACATAAAAATAATAATACTTCAAGCATACTAACAAAGCAATCATGTCTTCTCGAAATAACATGGCCAAAGAAAGCTATCCCTACAAAATCATATAGTCTGGCTATGCTCTATCTTCATCACACAAAATATATAAATCATGCACAATCCCGATGACAAGCCAAGCAATTGTTTCATACTTCTGATGTTCTCGAACTTTTTTAATATTCACGCAATACATGAGCGTGAGCCATGGACATAGCACTATAGGTGAAATAGAATGGTGGTTGTGGAGAAGACAAACAGGTGAAGATAGTCTCACATCAACTAGGCATATCAACGAGCTATGAAGATGTCCATCAATAGATATTAATGTGAGTGAGTAGGGATTGCCATGCAACGGATGCACTAGAGCTATAAGCGTATGAAAGCTCAAAAAGAAACTAAGTGGGCGTGCATCAAACTCGCTTGCTCACGAAGACCTAGGGCATTTTGAGGAAGCCCATCATTGGAATATACAAGAAGTTCTTATAATGAAAATTCACAATAGTATATGAAAGTGACAACATAGGAGACTTCTATCATGAAGATCATGGTGCTACTTTGAAGCACAAGTGTGGAAAAAGGATAGTAGTATTGCCCCTTCTCTCTTTTTCTCTCATATTTTGGGCCTTTCTCTTTTTTTATGGCCTCTTTTTTTTCGTCCCGGGTCTCAACCTGACTTGTGGGGGAATCATAGTCTTCATCATCCTTTCCTCACTGGGACAATGCTCTAATAATGAAGATCGTCATACATTTATTTATTTACAACTCAAGAATTACAACTCAATACTTAGAACAAAATATGACTCTACGTGAATGCCTCCAGCGGTGTACCGGGATGTGCAATAAATCAAGAGTGACATGTATGAAAGAATTACGAATTGTGGCTTTGCCACAAATACGATGTCAACTACATGATCATGCAAAGCAATATGACAATGATGGAGTGTGTCATAATAAACGGAACGGTGGAAAGTTGCATGGCAATATATCTCGGAATGGCTATGGAAATGCCATAATAGGTAGGTATGGTGGCTGTTTTCAGGAAGGTAATGGTGGGTGTATGGTACCGACGAAAGTTGTGCGGTACTAGAGAGGCTAGCAATGGTGGAAGGGTGAGAGTGTGTATAATCCATGGACTCAATATTAGTCGTAAAGAACTCACATACTTATTGCAAAAATCTATTAGTTATCGAAAGAAGTACTACACGCATGCTCCTAGGGGGATAGATTGGTAGGAAAAGACCATCGCTCATCCCCGACCGCCACTCATAAGGAAGACAATCAAAAAATAAAGCATGCTCCGACTTCATCACATAACGGTTCACCATATGTGCATGCTACGGGAATCACAAAATTTAACACAAGTATCTCTCAAATTCACAACTACTCAACTAGCATGACTATAATATCACCATCTTCATATCTCAAAACAATCATAAGGAATCAAACTTCTCATAGTATTCAATGCACTTTATATGAAAGTTTTTATTATACCCATCTTGGATGCCCATCATATTAGGACTAATTTTATAACCAAAGCAAATTACCATGCTGTTCTAAAAGACTCTCAAAATAATATAAGTGAAGCATGAGAGATCAATAATTTCTATAAAATAAAACCACCACCGTGTTCTAAAAAGATATAAGTGAAGCACTAGAGCAAAATTATCTAGCTCAAAAGATATAAGTGAAGCACATAGAGCATTCTAATAAATTTCGACTCATGCGTGTCTCTCCAAAAGGTGTGTACAGACAAGGATGATTGTGGTAAACTAAAAAGCAAAGACTCAAATCATACAAGACGCTCCAAGCAAAACACATATCATGTGGTGAATAAAAATATAGCCTCAAGTAAAGTTACCAATAGACAAAGACGAAAGAGGGGATGCCTTCCGGGGCATCCCAAGCTTAGGCTTTTGGTTGTCCTTGAATTTTACCGTGGGGTGCCTTGGGCATCCCTAATCTTAGGCTCTTGCCACTCCTTATTCCAAAATCC
Organism: Triticum aestivum; assembly: GCF_018294505.1. Classification (NCBI taxonomy): domain Eukaryota; kingdom Viridiplantae; phylum Streptophyta; class Magnoliopsida; order Poales; family Poaceae; genus Triticum; species Triticum aestivum. The sequence goes on from NC_057798.1 coordinate 384,853,740, forward strand.
ATCAAATTTTTACCCAAAAACTTGAAAACTTCACAACACAAAACTCAACAGGAAATCTCATGAGCTCTGTTAGTATAAGAAAATAAAACACCACTTTAAGTTACTGTAATGAACTCATTCTTTATTTATATTGGTGTTAAACCTACTTTATTAGAAATTCTCTATGGTTCATACTCCCCGATACTACTACTCATAGATTCATCAAAATAAGCAAACAACACACGAAAAACAGAATCTGTCAAAACAGAACAGACTGTAGCAATATTATTTGTTCGAATACTTCTGGAACTCCAAAAATTATGAAATAAATTGTTAGAGGTGAGGAATTTGTCTATTAATTATCTGCAAAAATAATCAACCTAAAATCACTCTCCAATAGACAATTACAGCTAATCTCGTGAGTGCTAAAGTTTCTGTTTTTTACAACAAGATCGCAAAGACTTCACCCAAGTCTTCCCAAAGGTTCTACTTGGCAAAAACACTAATTAAAACATAAAACCACATCTAAACATAGGATAAATGAATTATTTATTACTAAACAGGAACAAAAATCAAAGGACAAAAATAAAATTGGGTTGCCTCCCAACAAGCGCTATTGTTTAACGCCCCTAGCTAGGCATTGATAATTTTAATGATGCTCACATGAAAGATAGCAATTGAAACACAAAGAGAGCATCATAAAATATGTAATAAACAAGTTTAAGTCTAACATGCTTCCTATGCATAGGGATTTTATAAGCAAACAAAGTATTATAGCAAGCAAAAACTATCATATGCAAGGAAGAAGAAAGAAACAATAGCAATCTCAACGTAAGGAGAGGTAATTTAGTAACATGAAAATTTCTACAACCATATTTTCCTCTCTCATAATAATTACATGTAGGATCATAATCAAATTCAAAAATATATCTATCAAATAAAATTTTCTCTTCATGATCCACATGCATGCAAAGTTGATACTCTTCGAAAATAGTGGGTTTATCATAAAATAAAGTCATGACCTCTCCGAACCCACTTTTGTCAAAAACTTTATAAGATTGAACTTTATCCAAATATGTGGGATCTAAAATTGACACTCTTCCAAACCCACTTTCAGTATTATTGCAAACATTATTATCAATCTCATATTCATCATGGGGCTTAAATAAATTTTCAAGATTGTAAGAAGAATCACCCCAATCATGATCATTGCAACAAGTAGTGGACATAGAAAAACTAGAATCCCCAATCTTAGGGTTTTGCATATTATTAGCACAAGTGACATTAACAAAATTTATAATAATATCATTGCAATCATGATTTTCATTCAAGGAGCTATTGTGAATCACTTCATAAATTTCTTCTTTCAACATGTCATCACAATTTTCAGATTCATGAATTTCAAGCAAAACCTCATAAAGATAATCTAGTGCAATCAACTCACTAGCAATTGGTTCTTCATAATTGGATTTTTTAAAATATTAGCAAGGGGATGAGGATCCATAACAATAGATTTTTAGCAAGCGAAGATGCAAGCAAATAGAGGGCACATGGCAACATGAGCAAATAAAAGGACGAACAGAAGAAGGGCGAAGAAAAGGCAAAGGTTTTCAAAAACCATTTTAGAAGTGGGGGAGAGGAAAACGAGAGGCGAATGGCAAATAATGTAATGCGAGGGAGAAGAGTTTGTGATGGGTACTTGGTATGTCTTGACTTGGCGTAGATCTCCCCGGCAACGGCGCTAGAAATCCTTCTTGCTACCTCTTGAGTATGCGTTGGTTTTCCCTTGAAGAGGAAAGGGTGATGCAGCAAAGTACCATAAGTATTTCTCTCAGTTTTTGAGAACCAAGGTATCAATCCAGTAGGAGACAACAATCAAAAACCTTGCAACCAACGCGATAAAGGGGTTGTCAATCCCTTCACGGTCACTCACAAAAGTGAGATCTAATAAAGATAGTAAAGTAAATATTTTTGGTATTTTTGTTGTATTGATTGGAAAGTAAAGATTGACAAATAGTAAGCGAGATGCAATGTAAATAAAAGAGATGCAACATAATAAGAAAGATAATCGGGGGCCATAGGTTTCACTAGTGGCTTCTCTCAAGATAGCAAGTATTACAGTGGGTGAGCAAATTACTGCCGTGCAATTGAAAGAAAAGTGCATAGTTGTGAAGATATCTAAGGCAATGATCATGAATATAGGCATCACGTCCGTGTCAAGTAGATCGAAACGATTCTGCATCTACTACTATTACTCCACACATCGACCGCTATCCAGCATGCATCTAGAGTATTAAGTTCATAAGAACAGAGTAACGCATTAGGCAAGATGACATGATGTAGAGAGATAAACTCAAGCAATATGATATAAACCCCATATTTTTATCCTCGATGGCAACAATATAATACGTGCCTTGCTGCCCCTACCGTCACTGGGAAAGGACACCGCAAGATTGAACCCAAAGCTAAGCACTTCTCCCATTGCAAGAAAGATCGATCTAGTAGGCCAAACTAAACTGATAATTTGAAGAGGCTTGCAAATATATCAAATCATGCATATAAGAACTCAGAGAAGAACCAAATAATATTCATAGATAATCAAGTTCATAAATCCACAATTCCTCGGATCTCGGTGAACACACCGCAAAAGAGTATTTCATCGAATAGATCTCCAAGAACATTGAGGAGAACTTTGTATTGAGGATCAAAGACATAGAAGAAGCCATCTAGCTAATAGCTATGGACCCGAAGGTCTGTGGTAAACTACTCACGCTTCATCGGAGAGGCTATGGTGTTGATGTAGCCCTCCGTGATCGATTCCCCCTCCGGCAGATCGCTGAAAAAGGCCCCAAGATGGGATCTCACGAGTGTAGAAGGTTGCGGCGGTGGAAAAGTGGTTTCGTGGCTCCCCTTGATGTTTCTAGGGTATAAGAGTATATATATGCGAAAGAAGTAGATCAGTGGATCTACGAGGGGCCCACGAAGGTGGGGGCGCGCCTACCCCCCTTGGGCACACCCTCCTGCCTCATGGCCGCCTCGTGGCGTTCCAGACTGCAACTCCAAGTCTTATGTATTGCTTTCGGTCCAAGAAAGATCATCACGAAGGTTTCATTCCATTTGGACTCCGTTTGGTATTCCTTTTCTGTGAAACACTAAAATAGGAAGAAAAAATAGAAACTAGCACTGGGCCTCTAGTTAATAGGTTAGTCCCAAAAATAATATAAAAGAGCATATTAAAGCGCATTAAACATCCAATACAGATAATATAATAGCATGGAACAATCAAAAATTATAGATACGTTGGAGACATATCACATGGCGGCTCGTCGGAGATGACTGGTCATCTCCAGCTGGGGAGGGTAGGGGCCGTCGCCGGCTAGGGAGAGGACGGAGCTCATAGAGGTAGGAACAACTGGAAGGGAAGATAGGTGGGGAGCGATGGGTAGACGAGAGGGAACGTGGGGGCAGCGACGTGGCGCTCTCCCTCCAGATCCAGATCGGGGGAGAGGAGGAGCGACGAGAGAGGGTGGCGATGCTTGGCGAGGCAGTACTGGATGAGGGGGATGGGGGTGACAACACTAGGTGGCGGTGTGGGTTGGGGATCTAGGGCATCGGCACTGGGCGGAGGTGGTCCGCGGCGATGGGGATCGATGGCGAGTGCGGTGGCTGAGGGAAGGAAGAAGCTATGGTGGGATGTGGGAATGGGGAAAAATTAGGCTGCATGGAACGGAGCCGCTTCCACAGACTTATTTGGTGTTTCACTTCCCACGCCAGCCTTGCGTGTTTTTAGGCACGGAACTTTTTATCCCCACCAACGTAGTTACTAGCGGTGCAACCGCCATTGTTTACTTTTTAGGACAGACGTGATGCCCCTCAAATTGTTGGCAAATGAGTTTCCCTCCTAGGCTTATCATTGCCGATAGATAGCATGCCCTATCAAATTTTGCCAGACAGATAAAGTTTTTCCGGCAGTTTTGTGCCTCGGATTATCAATCTTTCCCTGTAGTTGGTTGCCCTTAAAGTTTTGTCATGGTGTAGTGTGTGGTAAATGATATGTCTCCAATGTATCTATAATTTATGAAGTATTCATGCCATGTTTGCATCAATTTTATGTGGTTTTGGTATGATTTTATTAGAACTAACCCGGACAGATGATGTTTTCAGCGGAACTACCATGGTGTCATTTTTTGTGCAAAAAGAGAAGTTCTCGGAATGGGCTGAAAATTTATGGTGATTTTTATGGACCAAAAGAGACCCCCGAAGCACCGGAGCTAGGCCAGGAAGTGACCGAGGAGCCCACAAGCATGGGGGCACGCCCACCCCACTAGGGCGTGCCTCCCGAGCTTGTGGGCCCCTCGGGCACCCCCTGACTTTTTTCCAACGCAAAAAATTCTTATAAATACGAAACCCCCGGAAAGAACCCTAGATGAGAAGTTCCGCCGCAGCAAGCCTTTGTAGCCATGAAAAACCGATCGGGAGCCCGTTCCGGCACCCTGTCGGAGGGGGAAACCATCATTGGAGGCCATCTTCATCATCCCGGCAGCCACCATGATGAGGAGAGATTAGTTCACCCTCAGGGCTGAGGGTATGTACCAGTAGCTATGTGTTTGATCTCTCTCTCTCTCTCCCGTGTTTTTGATTTGGCACGATCTTGATGTACCATGAGCTTTGTTACTATAGTTGGATCATATGGTGTTTCTCCCCTTCTACCTTCTGCTAATGAATTGAGTCTTGCTCTTTGATATTTTGTCATGTCTGATTGAGTATTGGATTTGAGAACACTTGATGTATGTCCTGCGATGAGATATCTGTGGTGACAATGGGATGTTCTATTGATTTACTTGATGTATGTTTTGGTACTCAACTCGCGGATTCCCGATGTGACATTGAGGTAATCTATGCATAGGGGTTGCTGCATGTTTTCGTCCTACGTTCTCCAATAGAAACTTTGGAGTGATTCTTTGTCGCACGTTGAGGGATTGCCATATGATTTAATTATGCTATCATTGTTGAGAGAATTTGCACTAGTGAAAGTATGATCCCTAGGCCTTGTTTTCAAGCATTGCAATACCGCTTTTGCTCACTTTTGTTACTAGTTACCTTGCTATTTTTATATTTTCAAATTACAAAAACCTATATCTACTATCCATATTACACTTGTATCACCATCTCTTCGCCGAACTAGTACACCTATGCAATTTACCATTGCATTGGGTGTGTTGGGGACACAAGAGACTCTTTGTTATTTGGTTCTAGGGTTGTTTGAGAGAGATCATCTTCATCCTAGGCCTCCCATGGATTGATAAACCTTAGGTCATCCACTTGAGGAAAAATTGCTACTGTCCTACAAAACTCTGCGCTTGGAGGCCCAACACGCGTCTAGAAGAAGATGATTGCTTGCGTAGTGGACATCAAGCTCTTTTCTGGCGCCATTGCCGGGGAGGTGGGTGCTTGAATGTATATCTTTATATCTTCCAACTAAATCTTTTAGTTTCTTGTTTTATCACTAGTTAGTCTATAAAATAAAACTACACAAAAATGGAATTGAGGTTGCCTCGTATCCTTCACCTTTTTAATGTCTTTCGTGAAAATGATGGAAAGGAAAATTGTGCCAACGTGTTAGAAGAAGAAGTCAATAAAATGCGTGGCATAAAATTCATGAATTATGAGCATGATTACAACGTTCTTAGTATGAACTCTTTGAATATCCATGATGCTAATGATATGCAAAGCCACAAGCTTGGGGATTCTATGTTTGATGAAGATGATATTTTTTGTCCCCCAAGTTTTGATGAACAATTTTTTATTGATGATAGCATGCCTCCTATTTATGATGATTATGTTGATAAAAGTGGGTTCGGAAGAGTGTCAACTCTAGTTAATGATGTTGAATATTTTAACAATATTGATAGAAGTGGATTTGGAGAGGTCATGACTTTATTTAGTGATAAATCCACTATTTTCGAAGAGGTTCCAATTGATTGTGAGAACAAAGTTGCTATCTATGATGATTATTGTGATGACATGTATGCTATAAAGAAAATAATAACCATGAAACTTGTCATCATGATTTTAATTTTCAATTGGATTATGCCTCACATGATAGTTATTTTGTTGAGTTTGCTTCCACTACTATTCATGAGAATAAATTCGCTTATGTGGAGAGTAACAAAAATTCCACACTTGTGCATCATGAAAATAATGCTTTATGTGATAGTTGTATTGTTGAATTCATTCATGATGCTACTGAATATTATTATGAGAGAGGAACATATGCTTTTACATATTGCAATAATATCAAGTTTCCTCTCTATGTGTTGAATATCTTGAAGTATTGCTTGTTTTGCATTCCTATACTAGATGAATCTTGTTCCCATGAATCATTTTCGCGCAAGATCCCTATGCACAGGAAGTGGGTTTGGCTTAAATGTGCTAGTCATATGCTTCATGATGCTCCCGTTATGTTTTAATTATTATCTTTTATGTGAGCATCATTGAAATCATCATGCCTAGCTAGAAAGGCATTAAAGAAAAGCGCTTGAAACCATACTGTTTTTGTGTGTCCACATTATTAAGCTACTGTATTAATCATGTTTTATAGCTTTTATTTCAATAAAGTGCCATGTAAAGCCTTTGGGATAGTGTGGATGATTGTTGATTTGATTATGTGAGAAAACAGAAACTTTTGTGCCTAGTAACAGAATTGATCTGATTTTTGGAGCATCAAAAAATTCTGAATTTTTTCACTTTATTGATATACAAATTTTCTATGTTTTTCTAATTTTTTAGAATTTTTGGAGTAACAAAAGTATGGTTATTGTTCAGATCATTACAGACAGTTCTGTTTTTGACATATTCTGTTTTCAACGCATAATTTGCTTTTTAAGTGTTTCCATAGCTTATATTAAGTGATATAAATTGTGAAAATGTTAAGTCACAGTAGGAATTGTGTGAGAACATTTATTAATCTTATCTTGACAGTACCAAACTGAATGATTTGTCTTCATCATACTAACCCATCTCACGAAGTTCCGTTAAGTTTTGTGTGATTGAATTTTTCAAGTTTTGGTTGAGATGTCGATATGAGAAGAATAAGGAGTGGCAAGACCCTAAGCTTGGGGATGCCCAAGGCACCCCAAGGTAATATTCAAGGAATATCCAAGCAACTAAGCTTCGGGATGCCCCAGAAGGCATCCCCTCTTTCGTCTGCAACATTATCGGTAACCTCAGTTGGAGCTATATTTTTATTTATCACATGATATGAGTTTTGCTTGGAGCGTCATTTTATTTTGTTGAGATTTGCTTTCTGTTATTTAGAATAATGTTTTGCATCTTTTAGTTCAATAAAAAGTTCAAGTATAGCCTTTACCATGCTTATTTTACAAGTCTATATGTTGTTGTTTTGAAAACAAAAAGTTCTCTATCATTGTTTGAATTCTTCAGGAAATACAAAACGTGATAAAATCTTGATATTTTTACACAATGAGTAACAACAAATTTTCTACTGTGCGGTAGTTTTTCAGAATTTTTGGAGTTAGAGAAGTATGAATAGTCTTGCATTCTTTACAGACTGTTATGTTTAGAAAGATTGTTGTTATGTTTGCATTGTTTGCATTGTTTGCTTTTTTAATGATTCTATATGAGGATATAAGTCTTAAATATGCAGAGGCATTTAGTATGAAATGTTAAATAATAATTTTAGTGATTTTCTACAGTAGAGAATGATAAGGTTTTGCATTGATTTATACTAACTTATCTCAGGAGTTCTTATTGTGTTTTGTGTGGATGAAGTTTTTCAGAATTAGGGTAACCGTGATAAAGAAAAAATTAAGGAGACACAAGAGCTCAAGCTTGGGGATGCCCAAGGCATCCCAAAATAATATTTCAATAAGTCTGAAGCATCTGGGGTTGAGCCTAAGTTTTTGATTCTTCACATGATATGTGCTATCCTTGGAATGTCATTTTATTTTGTTTTGCTTGTTGTTTGAATAAAATACTTAGGATCTGAAATTCTTAAATGAGAGAGAGTCTTCACATAGCTCCTTAATTATTTGAATACTCTATATACTTCACTTATATCTTTTGAGCTAGGTAGTCGCTCTAGTGCTTCACTTATAACTTTTTAGAGCACGACGGTGGTTTTATTTTGAAGAAATTGATGAACTCTCATGCTTCACTTATATTATTTTGAGAGTCTTATAAATATTATGGCAATCTTCTTAGGTTATGAATTTAGTCCTAATATGATGGGCATCCAAGAGGGATATAATAGAAACTTTCATATAAGAGCATCGAATAATATGAGAAGTTGGATTCCTTGCACTGTTTTGAGATATAAAGATGGTGATATTAGAGTCATGCTAGTGAGTAACTATGGATTGGTAGAAATACTTGTGTTAAAGTTTGTGATTCCCGTAGCACGCACGTATGGTGAACAGTTATGTGATGAAGCTGGAGCATGATTATTCTTTGACTGTCTTCCTTATGAGTGGCAGTCGGGGATGAGCGATGGTATTTTCCTACCAATCTATCCCCCTAGGAGCATGCGTGTAGTACTTTGCTTTGATGGCCAATGAATTTTGGCAATAAATATGTGAGTTCTTTATGGCTAATGTTGAGTCCATGGATTATACGCACTCTCACCCTTCCACCATTGCTAGCCTCTCTAGTACCGTGCAACTTTCGCCGGTGCATTAAACCCACCATATACCCTTCGTCCAAACAGCCACCATACCTACCTATTATGGCATTTCCATAGCCATTCTGAGATATATTACCATGCAACTTCCACCGTTTTGTTTATTATGACACATACCATCATTGCCATATTGCTTTGCATGATCATGTAGTTGGCATAGTATTTGTGGCAAGGCCACTGTTCATATTTTTTATACGTGTCATTCTTGATCATTGCACATCCTGATACACCGCCAGAGGCATTCATATAGAGTCATATCCTGTTCTAGTATCGAGTTGTAATTCTTGAGTTGTAAGTAAATAAAAGTGTGATGATCATTATTACAGCATTCTCCCGTGTGAGGAAAGGATGATGGAAGCTATGATTCCCTCACAAGTTGGGATAAGACACCGGACTTCAAAAACTATAAAGAGGCCAAAGAGCCCAAAATAAAAAAAAGTGAGGCCAAAGAGCCCAAACAAAAAATGAGAGAAAAAGAGATAAGGGACAATGTTACTATCCTTTTTCCACACTTGTGATTCAAAGTAGCACCATGTTCTTCATGATAGAGAGTCTCATATTTTATCACTTTCATATACTAGTGGGAATTTTTAATTGTAGAACTTGGCTTGTATATTCCAATGATGGGCTTCCTCAAATTGCCCTAGGTCTTCGTGAGCAAGCAAGTTGGATGCGCACCCACTTAGTTTCTTTTTGAGATTTCATACACTTATAGCTCTAGTGCATCTGTTGCATGGCAACCCCTGCTCACTTGCATCGATATCAATTGATGGACATATCCATAGCATATTAATTTGCCTAGTTGATGTGAGACTTTCTCCCTTTTTGTCTTCTCCTCACAAGCTCCACCATATTCTATTCCACCTATAGTGCTATATCCATGGCTCACGCTCATGTATTGCGTGAAAATTGAAAAAGCTTGAGAACATTAAAAGTATGAAACAATTGCTTGTCTTGTCATCAGGTTTGTGCATGATGAAATATTTTGTGTGATGAAGATAGAGCATAGCCAGACTATATGATTTTGTAGGGATAACTTTCTTTGGCCATGATATTTTGAGAAGACATGATTGCTTTATTAGTATGCTTGAAGTATTATTGTTTTTATGTCAATATTAAACTTTTGTCTTTAATCTTATGGATCTGAACATTCATGCCACAATTAAGAAGATTGCATTGATAACTATGTTAGGTAGCATTCACACTTCATAAATCCTTTCTTCTATCATTTACCTACTCGAGGACGAGCAGGAATTAAGCTTGGGGATGCTAATACGTATCCAATGTACCTATAATTTATGAAGTATTCATGCCATGAATTGCAACAATTTTATATGGTTTTGGTATGATTTTATTAGAACTAACCTGGACTGACGTTGTTTTCAACAGAACTACCATTGTGTCATTTTTTGCAGAAATAGAAGCTCTTGGAATGGGCTGAAAAGTTACGGTGGTTTTTTATGGACCAAAAGAGACCCGCAAAGCACCGGAGTTGGGACAGTAAGTGAACCAGGAGGCCACAAGCCTGGGGGCACGCCCACCCCCTAGGGCGTGCCTCCCGAGCTTGTGGGCCCCTCGGGCACCCCCTAGCTTGTTTCCAACGCCAAAAATTCTTATAAGTACGGAAACCCCCAAAAAGAATCCTAGATGGGAAGTCCCGCCACCGCAAGCCTCTGTAGCCATGAAAAACCAATCGCGAGCCCGTTCTGACACCCTGTCGGAGGGGGAAACCATCACCGGAGACCATCTTCATCATCCCAGTGGCCACCATGATGAGGAGGGAGTAGTTCACCCTCGGGGCTCAGGGTATTTACCAGTAGCTATGTGTTTGATCTCTCTCTCTCTCTCTCTCTCTCTCCTCTCTCTCTCTCTCTCGTGTTCTTGATATGTCACTACAAAAAAAAGACACATCTGTGACATTTTGGGCCGAACCAAACTTTTTACTGTCATACATATGACACTTTTATGACGATAATTGTGACAAAACCCGGTGTCATCATAGATGTGGTGGGCTCCTACTTCTATGACAAAAAATCATGAAAGAAAATGGGCTTTTCATCCTGGGCGGGCCGGAGATGCAGCTGCATGACATTCTTTGGGCCGTCCATGACGGAAAAAAACGTGGTAGAAGCGAGGGCGAGGAAAATTTCGAGGAGTTACCAGTTACGGTGGGTGGTCGGGGGCCGAGCGATGCGCGTTTCTCTCGTACGTGTACGCGCGTGTGTGCGAGGCGTTGGCTCTAACTGAACCCGAGCGAGGCGCTGGGCTCTAACTGAACCCGAGCGATTGCACTGCAGGCTACGTGTTACTGAACCCGAGCGATTGATCGATGGCTGTTAACTGAACCCGATCGAGCGATTCCTTCGCTACTGCTGCTAACTGAAGCCGATCGATGCTGCCTCTCTGGATGAACAGTGAGCGTTGTGGGGGGGGGGGTTGGATGAACAGTGAGCGGTGGCGTTGCCTCTGGATGAACAGGACCCCGTGGAGGGCTGGATGAATAGGACGACCCCGTGGAGGGCTGGATGAAGAGTAGACGGTGGAGGGGTCTCGTGGAGGGGTGGTTGAACAATAGCCGGTGGAGTAGCGCGCGGTGGAGGCTGGATGAACATGAGCCCGTGGAGGCTGGAGGAGGTCGACGGTAGCCCGTGGAGGCTGGAGGACGTCGATGGTGGAGATGAACAGTATCCTATGGAGTCCCGTTTTGCGGTACGCCACACCCCTCCCGGTGAAAAGGACACCCGCTTCGACCGTAGCGCTCCAACACAAGTCCGTTTCGTCCGTTTTGCGGTACGCCACACCCCTCCCGATCAACAGTACCCCTGTTTCGACCATAGGAGGTCCGTTTCCTCCGTTTTGCGGTACGCTAGACCCCTCCCGATGAACAGGATCATGTTTCGAACGTGGCCGGTCGAACACAAGGCTGTTTCCTCCGTTCTCTAGTACGTCAGGCCTCGTTTTCATCGCCTGTTCCGTCCAAGCCGGTTGGCTCCCACGCGTTCCGTTGCCTCCCCATGAACACGACGTATTCCTTTGCCTCCCCATGAACACGATGACGACGCTGTTTCTCCATTCCGACCCAGCCATGTACACAAGCCTTGGCCGTATGTATGCGCGAGTAGGCGTTCAAGACCCCTCCCATATGTACACATACATGGTCGTATTTTCTTTCTTGCACACTGGCCGATGTACGTACGTGTACATGCTACATGCGCGCCTCTACTACGACACGTACGCGCCTCTACTACAACACGTGCGTGCCTCTACTATGACACGTGTGTGCCTCTACATCGACCAGTATATATTTACGTCCACGTTCGCGAACAGAATGACAATGCTACGTACGCTTCGACCAGGTGGGTCCCGACTGGCAGGCACTTCCTTGCATGCGAAGATGTAGCTGGTGGGTCCCAGCAGTCAGGGGGCGAATCATTTTATTTGGATGGACGCACTTCCTTGCATGCGAAGGTGTAGCTGGTGGGTCCCAGCAATCAGGGGGAAATGTTTTTTTCACTAAATACGGTGGCCCGTCCGGTGGGTCCCCGCTGTCAGCTGGAGGAATAATTATTTTGCGCGTAATAAGGAGGCACTTCCTTGCGGCCGCCGTGGACCCAGTTGTCAGCCTCTCCACGCACAGTACTCTTCCGATGGAAGTCGGTCGTTGACCACATTGACCACGCCGCGCCGAGAGCACCATGGCGGTGGATGACGGCGAGGCCTAGGAAGGGGACGACGCGGAGCCGGGGAGGACGCAGCAGTGGATGCCCACGCGAAGAGGAGTACGAGGGTTCACTGGTTCGGCTGCGGTGTGAGGCTGCCGTCGCCGTAGAATAACAGGGGGTGTGGGTGAGTAGAGGGATGACCTGGCTAGCGGTGGGAGAAGTAGGGGGCGTTGAGGCCTCCGCGGTATCACAGCTGGCCATGGGAGGCAGGAGCATGCGGCACGACACGGGCTGCTTTGGGCGGCTGGAGAACGAAGACCAGAGGTTGAAGAAGCACTACGACCGTTGGATGGACATCGTACGGTCACTGGAGTATTGACTTAGTTGACAAAGCCCTCCGTCCCCGTCAACTTAGTAGGCCCACAAGTCAGCCTGCCACTATACTGGGTCCCAGCTAGCAGGGGGAGTATTAATTTTTTTGTGTAATAAGGAGGCACTTCCTTGCGTGCAAAGATATAGCTGGTGGGTCCAAGTTGTCAGCGGCGGTAATGTTTTTTTCGTGAAATACAGAGGCCCTTTCGGTGGTTCCCAGATGTCAGGTGGAGGAATCATTATTTTGCACGTAATAAGGAGTCATTTCCTTGCATGCGGCCGTGGACCCAGATGTCAGGTGGAGGAATCATTATTTTGCACGTAATAAGGAGGCATTTCCTTGCGTGCGGTCGTGGACCCAGCTGTCAGCCTCTCCACGTACAGTCCACTTCAGATGCCTGTCGGTCACTGACCACGTTGACCAGGCCGCGCCGAGAGCACCAGGGCGGTGGACGACACAAGGGCAGGGAAGACTCGGTAGTTGTTTCCCACGCGGAGGGGAGTACGACTGTACGAGGGTTTACGGGTTCGTCTGCCATCACCGGAGAATAACAACAGGTGTGGGTGAGTAGAGGGATGGCTAGGCCAGCGATGGGAGTACGGTGGGGCGGTGAGGCCTGCACGGCAGCACAGCCGGCCGCGGGGAGGAGGGAGCAGGCAGTCCCGCCGGCGCTTGTTTGAGCGGCTGGAGCAGGAAGAGCAGAGATTGAAGAAGCACGACGGCCGTTGGATGGAAATCCAACAGTCACTGCTTGTGCGTCAACCTTTTTTTAGGAAAGCCTCAAATCTGTGGAAAACAGCATACAACCCATCTGCCATTATTTCTAATAATTTACAGCCCATTTGCTAATTCTTAAGGTTTTTTTTGGAGCCCATATTCTTTTTGTTAGCATTACAGCCCATATTGTGGCCACGGTTAAAAAATTATACGAAATTTTGCATATTTCGGTGCGGTCCAAACTATTTTTAATCCCGATATTTCGAGTCACATTCAAAATGATTTTAAAAATAAATGTATATCAATATAAAATCCAACAAATTGTCCATGCATAAATATAAAGCATAAATATAAATGCAATTTCAAATCTCAAAATGAAAAAAGATATTTGAAACTAATTGCTGGTTTGATGTGTTTTAAAAATGTACAGCCCATTTCTCATTACTGATAGGCCATTTTCTCGGCCAGCCGAATGAATCTCTCCTCGTCTTGAAAGATTTGCAGCCCAACAGGCCTGACAAAGTGACTTACTTGGCAAATCACAAAAAAACTGGGCTGTGGCCATGGACCCAGTTGCGGTCGTGGACCCAGCTGTCAGCCTCTCCATGTACAGTACTCTTCCTATGGAAGTCGGTCATTGACCACATTGACCACGCCGCCGAGTGCACCAAGGCGGTGGATGGCGGCGAGGCCTAGGAAGGGGATGACGTGGAGCCGGGGAAGACGCGGCAGTGGATGCCCACGCGAAGAGGAGTAAATGGGTTCACTGGTTTGGCTGCGGCGTGAGGCTGCCATCACCGCGGAATGTAGTAGAGGGATGCCCTGGGCCAGCGGTGGGAGTAGTAGGAGGCGGTGAGGCCTCCGCGGCATCACAGCCGTCCACGAGAGGTAGGAGCACGCAGCACGACCGGCGCTGCTTTGGGCGGCTGGAGCAAGAAGACCAGACGTTGAGGAAGCACTATGGCCGTTGGATGGACATGTACGGTCACTAGAGCTAGAATCATTCATATTGACTAAGTTAACAAAGCCCTCCATCCTCATCAACTTAGTAGGCCCACAAGTCAGCCACCCACTATGGTGGGTCCCAGCTAGCAGGGGGTATTCATTTTTTTTGTGTGTAATAAGGAGGCACTTACTTGCGTGCGAAGATATAGCTGGTGGATCCGACCTGTCAGCGGGGGGAACGTTTTTCTCGCGAAATATAGAAGCCCTTCCCACGTACAATCCATGTACAATGCGTAATAAGGAGGAACTTTCCTTGCGTGCGACCATGGACCTCGTGGGTCCCAACCGTCAGGCTCTCCACCTATAGTCCTCTTCGGATGACTCTCGTATGTTGACCACGTCGCGCCGAGCGCACCAAGGCGGTGGACGATGGCGAGGCCCCAGACTGGAACGACCCGGAGATGGGGAAGACACGGCAGTGGAGTCACAGACGGAGAGGAGTGGGAAACTTGATTGGTTCGCGTGCGGGTGGGCCTACACTCGGCAGAGAATAACAGGAGGTGCGGAGTGGAGGGATGGTCTGGCCGTCGGCGGGGTAGCGTTTCGCTGAGGAGCGCAAAACAACGCTGCTGGACGCCGAAGGCTGGAGCAGGCGGTTCCGGTAGCGCTGGGGGAAGAAGACGAGAGATTGAAGAAGAATGTCGGCCGTTGGATGTAAATCCAACGCCTTTTATGCTTCGACCTACTGGCCCACATGTCAGCCAGTCCATTTGTTTTTCTAGTCCATTTGGTGGGTTGGGTGAAACAATGATGTAGCATCTATTCAGCCCGTTTAAATCCCATTTGCATTTTTCTCGAAATCCGTGGACTTGCTGGTCTGGGTGAAAATATCATGTTGGGCTAGATGGAGAAATGTTATAAAAACATAAACACATGATTGCACGTCTATTAAACTGCCCACAAGCGTCCGGGCTGCGCTTGGCTCTTCGCCTCTTCGGGAAGTCAAACAATGATGGAGTACTACTGCACTGGAGGAGTACTACAATACACTTCTGGCCATCTGACACCGATTGAACTGCTGCGTGTCCACCGCGTGCGGGAGGGAGAGCGTGTAGCGAAAGCTTCTTCTAGTCTTGCCAGCCACCACGCTCATGGGATAGGGAGGGACACTCCTGCCTTTGCGTGTATGACAGGTGGGCCCGAAAGGTGTGTGGCCAACCTGTCATACAGCCAAAGGCAGGTGCAGTTAAGTCCACGAGGGAGAAGATAATCAAACTTCTCATTGATGTATGAGTTGACGCGACACATCAAAGCACTAAACTCGATATATTTCAATAATTTGCGTTTACCGATGCATTAATTACAACACATTCATGCATGCCGTGACTCTCCTTTTGATACTTGCATGTGTTGATTTAATGCACCTTGAAGTAGTATAAAATATGTGACGGTAAAGCTTTGTAATGCCCCGGCCCAAGTCGAGAGATGGTTGTGCACGAGGAGGGCGAGATCATGCAGACCGAATAGGACCCGACGATGGAGCTCTCTAAGGTCTCGATGGACCTCACCGTGCTCCACTGCCCCTTGTGCCTCCACCCCTTGACGCCTCCAGTGTATGAGGTTCAAATACACCTCGTCCATTCGGCTGATTGAGCAAGGTGCAGGTTTCTTGATTGATGTGGTGTTCGATTGATTTCTACAGTGCAAGGGAGGGCACTTGGCCTGCGCGGACTGCTGCATCGAGTGCCCCGAGAACCAGCGGCAGTGCCAGAAGTGTGAACGTGGCGGTGGCTTCGACATGCGGAACACGGTGGTGGACTCCGTCCTTTCGTCGGTGAGGGTGGAGTGCCCGCACAAAGGTTGTGGGCTCTACATCACTTACCACAAGCTCGCCGATCACCAGAGCGTGTGTTCGCTCGCGCCCAACAAATTCCCCGTGCCCGTCTACGGCTACGAAGGCCCGCCGCCGGCGCTCTACCACCACATTAGCACCGCGCATCCCATGCCCGTGCACAGGATCCAGTATGGCAAGGTGCTCCAGCTGCAAGTGCCACTGTCGGAGCCATGGCTCTTGCTGTTCGCGGAGGAGGACGGCCGCACATTTTTCTTGGTCGGCGGCGTGCTCGACATCGGCGCGCCTATCGCCGTGTTGGTCATCTGCATCAGAGCAGGGGCGTCCCCACTGCCGCACTACGTGGCCAAGCTGTGGGAAAACGGCCCACCGGGGGAGCCCAAAGGCACGACCGACGCTGTCAAGGTGGAAATGGAGGTGACAACCAGCAAGGATCCCAGCGACGTCGACGTGCAGGAGCTGACCTTCTTCACAGTTCCGCCCAAGCTGCTGGCCGGGGCTAAGTTGGTGTCCCTCCACATTCAGATTGACAAGCTCACGTCCTAAATGTTTCTACAGTGCCTTCTATTTATCTTAGTAATATGCTAATATAGGGATTGCCTCGATCTACTTTAGCTTAGGAAATGGTGGGTTTTGGTGGCGATGCCACAATTACTTCGACATCAGATCAGTAATTTTCCAACAGTCGAACGGATATTTTGTGT
Organism: Triticum aestivum; assembly: GCF_018294505.1. Classification (NCBI taxonomy): domain Eukaryota; kingdom Viridiplantae; phylum Streptophyta; class Magnoliopsida; order Poales; family Poaceae; genus Triticum; species Triticum aestivum. The sequence continues at coordinate 384,870,670 of NC_057798.1, forward strand.
CTGTTGGATATAAAGTTCCTTTGGGTAAGAAGTACTACTTGTCATCAAAATGGATAAAAGGAGATGTATGTAGACGTATTTTAGTTCTAGATACGTCCCTTTTTATCCATTTTGATGACAAGCACTCCCTCCGTTCCACAATACATGCCTTCCATTTGTCAAAATATAGATGTATCTAGACATGTTTTAGTATATAGGCACATCCATGATAGAGCCAATCGGATGGTTGAGAACACTACAATTCGTAGCTACAGATGCGTGTGTGACTCTGAGATGCAGAGGCCGGGGGTCATCATCCTCCTTTTCGAGAAAAAACAGACGTGTGTGTGAGAGGACGAGTGCATGTGTGCACCTCTTCTCTTCCTGTATAACGTACTAAACTCAGAGTACAAGTTTTTGTGGGTGGCACGATGCTGCGTGCGAGAAGTCCCGAGAGATAGGTATAATACATCTGAAAAAAGACTAGCCTAGAGCTCGCCACACGGCTATTCCTGTCGAACGCCCCATTAACCGTAACATATGTATACGACGGTGCCAGTTATTGCACGTACACAGCAGTACTCCCTCATTTTCGGTTCATAGGGCTTAATTCAAAAATCTCACAAACCAAGATGGTTAGTGGTGGAATATTTTTTGTAGTTTGCAAAAGCACCTAATTAATACTCTTGTTTTTCTCAAAAAATTATGTTTATCAATGCATTAATTGCAATGCATGCATGCATAAAGTACATGCATTGGTCAATTTTCTCTTAATACTTGCATGTAATGATTTAATGCGCCTTGGAATCTGAACATGTGATGGGGAACAACCAAATTGAGCCTTATAAAATGGAAAAACTAGATTTTTGAGATAAGCCCTATAAACCGGAAAGGAGGGAGTAGAAAAAGAACTACTCCATCCGGGAATAGTGCCGCACTTCGAAACTAGAACCGTCAATAAATTTTGAGCTTGCGTCTTGTCACATTCCAAATTACTCCACGCTATGTTGAATTGCAAACCTGTTCACACCGATCACAACCTAAACGGTTTCCCACTTAGGAGCGTATTTGTACCATGCTATATTGAATTGCAAACCTGTTCACACTGATCACAACCTAAATGGTTTCCCACTTAGGAGCTGTTGGGGAACGTAGTAATTTCAAAAAAAATCCTACGCACACGCAAGATCATGGTGATGCATAGCAATGAGAGGGGAGAGTGTAATCTACATACCCTTGTAGACCGAAAGCGGAAGCATTAGAACAACACGGTTGATGTAGTCGTACGTCTTCACGGCCTGACCGATCAAGCACCGAAACTACGGCACCTCCGAGTTCTAGCACACGTTCAGCTCGATGACGTCCCTCGAACTCCGATCCAGCCGAGTGTCGAGGGAGAGTTCCGTCAGCACGACGGCGTGGTGACGATCTTGATGTTCTACCGTCGCAGGGCTTCGCCTAAGCACCGCTACAATATTATCGAGGAGGACTATGGTGGAGGGGGGCACCACACACGGCTAATAGATCTCAAGGATCAATTGTTGTTGTCTAGAGGTGCCCCACTGCCCCCGTATATAAAGGAGCCAGGAGGAGGGGGTCGGTCGGCTAGGAGGGGCGCGCCAGGAGGAGTCCTCCTCACATCGGGAGTAGGACTCCCCCCCTTCCTTGTTGGAGTAGGAGAGAAGGAAAGAGGGGGAGAGGAGGAAGGAAAAGGGGGTTGCACCCCTTGTCCAATTTGGACCAGAGGGGGGCTGCGCGCCTCCTTCCTTTCAGCCTCTCTCCTCTATTCCCGTATGGCCCAATAAGGCCCATATACTCCCCGGCGAATTCTCGTAACTCTCCGGTACTCCGAAAAATACCCGAATCACTCGGAACCTTTACGAAGTCCGAATATAGTCGTCCAATATATCAATCTTTACGTCTCAACCATTTCGAGACTCCTCGTCATGTCGCCAATCTCATCCGGGACTCCGAACTCCTTTGGTACATCAAAACTCATAAACTCATAATATAACTGTCATCGAAACCTTAAGCGTGCGGACCCTACGGGTTCGAGAATAATGTAGACATGACCTAGAACTATTCTCGGTCAATAACTAATAGCGGAACCTGGATGCTCATATTGGCTCCTACATATTCTACGAAGATCTTTATCGGTCAAACTGCATAACAACATACGTTGTTCCCTTTGTCATTGGTATGTTACTTGCCCGAGATTCGATCGTCGGTATCTAATACCTAGTTCAATCTCGTTACTGGCAAGTCTCTTTACTCGTTACGTAATGCATCATTCTGTAACTAACTTATTAGCTACATTGCTTGCAAGGCTTATAGTGATGTGCATTACCGAGAGGGCCCAGAGATACCTCTCCGACAATCGGAGTGACAAAACCTAATCTCAAAATATGCCAACCCAACATGTACCTTTGGAGACACATGTAGTACTCCTTTATAATCACCCAGTTACGTTGTGACGTTTGGTAGCACCCAAAGTGTTCCTCCAGTAAACGGGAGTTGCATAATCTCATAGTTACAGCAATATACTAAACGATCAAGTGCTAGGCTAACGGAATGGGTCATGTCAATCACATCATTCTCCTAATGATGTGATCCCGTTAATCAAATGACAACTCATTTTTCCATGGCTAGGAAACATAACCATCTTTGATAAACGAGCTAGTCAAGTAGAGGCATACTAGTGACACTATGTTTGTCTATGTATTCACACATGTATTATGTTTCCAGTTAATACAATTCTAGCATGAATAATAAACATTTATCATGATATAAGGAAATAAATAATAACTTTATTATTGCCTCTAGGGCATATTTCCTTCAGGAGCGTATTAGTACTCGGTTATAAATACTAGTATGCCAAGATGACTGCACATTCCTCCTCAACTCCTCATCCACAAAAACAAACAAGTCATTCAGCATCCTTCCCTTGCGTCTGCCATGGCCAACGTGAGTTCTTGGTCGAGAGATTGCCACCAGGGAGAGGCGAGCCTGGAAGCGGAAGCACGAGAGATGTCACACCTTGCTGCGAGAGCAACCGACATGTCCTGCCGCGCGGAAGTAGCAGCACAGAGGTCCCGCCGTGCCGCTGAAGCAGCACGGAGGTCCCGCCGCACCGTCGATGCAGCAGACTGGTCCGGCCGCGCCGCGGAACCAGCAGAAATGTCCCACCACGCCGCGAATGCAGCAGAGATGTCTCGCTGCGCCGCGGTAGCCTAGGAGAATTTCTCGCGGGCAGGCGACGACTGTTACAGGCGCATGCATGCGATCGTCCATAGCCAGATGGATCAGATCTCCGGCTGGGCAGGACGACATGAAAGCCTCGTTTGAACAGGCTACCAGCGTCATCCGGCAACTAAGGGAGGGCAATGAGAGGCTCCGGGCCGAGCGCGACCTGCTGAGGGAGAAGATCGTCCAAAGTGCAGACCAGCAGGAGGAGACCAGTGCCTTGTTGAAGAGGACCGGCGTCATCGACAAGAAACTTATGGACGAGAATGACATGTTCTGCAACGAGCACCAAAGTCTGGTGCAGGAATCCGTGGATGTTCTCAAGCAGCGTCTTGAGGACACAAAAGAGCTCATCGCCGCTCGCCGCGGAGACTAGTTCCCATGGCCTGCAGCAATGCATCAAGAAAGTAGAGATCAGCGAGTCAGATCCTTGTCTTCCTTCTTCTTTTGCCCATGTGTATTTCGGGCATAGCCGCATGTGGCTTTTTTAATTATCTTTCTAATTATGTAAGACAATTAATCGTCCTTATATATTCATCAGTCTTGCTATAAGTCGCAGTAGATGCTATATAGGTCCGTCGGATCTTACATCAAGATCTGTGCTTTCAGATTTTCTTTTTTCTCTCTTAAATCTCAGTCGAGTGAGACATAGTCACGCCATTAAACAAAGGCTCGGGCGCCATTAATGGAGACCTTGGGAGAGAGGTGGACGGCAGATGGAGGTCAAAGGGCTCTCCTCCCGATAAGCACGCGCATGGGTCTGATCACACGCCTCTCGTACTCAAATAGCTACCCTGCACGGCGCCTCCTAGCTAATAAAAGATAGGGACGCGTGAAGGCACGTAAATGGTACTAGTAAGTAGAACGCCCGCAGTTTCAATAATACTTGTGTTTCCGATTGTAACGTGACAACACTTGTTCCAAAATGACTTTGTTGATTGTTAATGTGTGCGCCTTCGCAAATCGGACTGCAAAATTACCACAACATGTTGGTGCCATGTCATGGCACCAAGCCAAGCTTCATTATTTTCATGCGTGTTTTGGATTTACAGGAATTAAAAAACTAAGTTTCTCAATGTTTCCAACCCAGCCACGATGCCCAGAATTTTGGATTTCATTCCCATTCACTACAAGAAATATGTCAACTTGTGACCTTGACTATTGGTCACTGAAAGGTCATTGTTTTTCATTTGCAACCTTTTTGTGACCAAAATCAGAACGTCAAAAGCTGGCAATCGTAAACTGAAATTAACGACCTTCTGTGTGAGAAGGTCGTAGACGTTTACGACCAAAACAGAAGGTCGTTGAACCCATGACCTTTTGTTTTGGTCACTGGCTGTCTGACCAGGCCACGTCGGATCCGACGTGGCAATCTAACATGGCAAAACTACGACCAATTGAAACGGTCGCTGACAAGAATCAGCCCGGTCCGATTGAGTGTTTTACATTGGCCTAGCCCAACAATTCAAGTTTTTTTCCAAGTCAATTCTTGTGGGCTACATGGGCCAAGCCCAATATTTCAATGTCTTTATTTTTGTGCCTTGGCCTTCTTACAATCATTTATTTTCTATTTGCAATCATTATATTTTAGCACTGGTCCCACTAGTCATAATGCCATACATCGGTCCCACATGTCAGAAATTTCAAAAATGCTCATATTTTATTCATAAGTGGTTCCCACTGGTCAAGTTTCCATTTCACATCTTTTCAACATACATAATAACTATTTCAAACATACACTAGTCTTTTACAATCCGTTACAATATTACAAAGGTGCACCTTAAAGTGTTCTCACTGGTCAGATTGATCGTGCTCAACAAACTACAGAACCAAAAAACTCTGTGATAAGTAGGGATTCACTCCTTCGCACTTTGCTTCACAGCTTCACACTTCAAAAAAATTAGGCCTAGTGCTCCTGTAAAAGAGTGAACATAAAGTGCCTTAGAGTGTACTGCTGCTGAGACCAGAACCAAATAACTTCAATGGCAACACTAAATGTAAGCGGTAGAAAAGATCTAAAAAGGTAAACAAAATATGCATTATGGTACACTTAAGAAGATGTGATAAATGTTTAGCAAAATTGTTCATGAGAGTAACCTTAATCGTTCAAAATCAGAGTTGAAAATGCAAGGAAATTAAGTTACAAAAGACAATCAGGTATTCTAATTACACAACATTGTCAACAATAAATACAATTCTCTACGAGCGACAAAATTAGTTTTCTTTACATCCTTAGTCCTTGCAAGTTGAAAAAAGACAAGGTGGCATCAAATCAGGTTATAGTTCATGGGAATCAATGCACACAACATGAACAAACAAAATGGTTAAAACACCAATCAAGTAGGCCTCATCCTCTTTCTCATTCCAGATTTGGTGTTTATTGGCTTAGTAGCTGAGGCAGAAACAGAAGCATTTGAGGAGGAAAGCTACGACATGTGCACTTGCGAGGCCACATATTCTGGGTCGTCCACCATACCAGCCACCATCACGTACCCATCGCCATCAGCAACGTTGCTCCTACAACAGCAACAGATAACCATTTATAAATCAAACGGACCAGCTACTCGTACAAGGTTATCTAAGCATGTAAGTACAATCCAGCTATAAAGTGGATGGCCAAGCATGGCTGTTGTTGCTACTTTAGCCAACTGATCTAATTAATCTCATCAACCTAATACAGTGCTTTCAAAAAATAAAAAAATAACTTAAAATTTTGAGTACGGCAGCAACATCCACTAGTTACTGGAGTCCCAATTCAAGATGGCTAGAGGCCACTTGGCACCATGGAACCTGCACAATTTGTACCATATATATGAATGAGTTGGAAAGAAAACTAGAGTTGAACTACATATATATGTACATACATACATCAACAAATTTGATTACACAAGAAGGTAGCTGGGGTGGTGGTCGACGAAATGAAAATCGACGGCCACGGCTCAGCGAGGAGAGAAGCTCAACATTTAAGTTTCGCAAAACAGGAATTCATTAATTTGAGAGTGGGTTTTAATAGCTCAAGCTTACTTAAGCACGTAGTACTAAATAGCAGCAACACTTAAACCATAACCTGTCCAGAAAGGAAACAAAACATGAGACTAGTATTGATAGCAAGTCCACGAAGGCCGTCCAATGGTTTCAACCACATCCTAATAAATCTGTAGCATTCTTTAGCACCTAATTATCAGCAAGAAATCAATGGCCAGATGAGCACCACCAGAACAAATGGGCACTAACACTTGGTCATCGACGCGATGCCCAAGCAAGGAAACAGCTCGCACACGTAAGATGATGATTGCATACATACAAATCATGTGCTGGCAGAAAAAAATCCAAGCAGGAGCTCATCTTCTCTATCTGTTTGATAACTAACAACCTAAATAAAATAAAATAAAAACATGACTTGTTCATATAGATCCCTCTAAAATTCCTTGGGACAAGTGCATCACATATTCGTCAACTTCAAAGCTGAAGTAGTGAGCAGAGGAAGAGGGGGAGGGAGATGGAGGAGCTACCTGCCGCGGTCGCAATGGAAGCAGGGGAGCAGACCCCTCCTGCCCCTCCCCCACGAGCAGTACAAGGCTGCTAGCTGGGCACGCCCCTACTCCACCTCCTCGAGCAGGAGACCCCCTTCCCCTACTACTTCTTGGCGCGCCGCATCACTAGTCACATCCTCATGCAAGAAGTACACAATAAATAGACAAACGGTCAGTGAGGTACATTTTCAGAGCAACAGAAGCTTAAAATTAACAGAAATACACACATCAAATGAAGTCACTAAGATACTTAAGTCCACCACATGGTGTAGAATTCTACGGTAGTGTATAATTCAGTCAAACGAATGTAAACCTTCAAAACACCCTAGCGCAAGTAGTCAGATCCACCGTCCCTCAGCTCCAAAGCTTCATAGACACCTACAAAAGAGAGATGATTCAGACAAGATTAGCTTTAGACAATAATTATGACAGGAACATTGTGTCCCTTCACTAGACATGAAGGGAGGCAAAACTTGATTATAAAGGTTGAAAGTAAAACAGTGATTGATGTAATAACAAAATGACCCACCAGTTCATGCACCACTGGGAGTAAATTAGTTTGATGCAATAATTTTCACTTCTTTTAGTCAGAGGTTTCTTGTAAAATCAATTTCATTTGTGTATCATTGACCTCACAGCATGTTAAATAACTTGACATCATGTTAAGAAAAATAAAGTAAAATCCTAAAAAGCACGGACACGGGGACGGAAAGACGGGGATACGGATACGGGGATACGGGATACGGCATTTTCCAAAAACAGCCATTCGGGGATACGGCGAGTATATATAAAATAAAATAAAAATATGCCATGTAATATAGAGTTAAGACAGAAAATTAAAGAGAAATAGATCAAAATAAAGAATAGACTAGAGTACTGCCCCATTTGGTGTCTCTTTTATCAAGTGCTTGATCGATCCTCGTCCCCCCATCTCATTGCAAGTTGCATCTTGCAAAACACATCAAACACAAATTGTAAAGAAGATTAGAAGAGTAGAAGATATATTCTATCCCACAACAAGAACACATGGAAAACGGTAAAAAAGATGTTTTCTTTGCTTACCCAATTTGCAATGCCATTTCGCTCCCAATTGCAGAATGGTTTGGCAATCTCAACTCTCAAGTTCTCAACACCATATTTTAAATAGAACACAAATAGCAAGGCTCAGATGGCCACAAAGTCTCATACACATAAAGTTCAAATGGCAAATAGGTAGTTCATAAGTCGATTACATAACAACTACAAACATAAATGGAGAGAATGACTGATAGTCTCATTCTCTCATGGCTGAAGGAGCGAATGGCAGATTGGCAGTAGACTCAAGTGAGAGAACCAATGATTTCCTCCTCCAATTCTGGTTCATCAAGTGAAAGATCTGCAGCTTCAAGCATGCCAACACCAGAAAAAGACTCAACTCCATCACCCCCAACATCCCACATTCGGCTTGGCCCAGTTTTATATGCTTGAGAATTCCTTGAAAGAAGGCGATGATTGTTGTGTGTGTACACCAAATCGGAAGCTCTAGCAGGTGTTAGCTTGTTTCTTCTAGAACTATGGATGAAACCATATGTGCTCCAATTCCTTTCACAACAAGAGGAAGATGCAGGCTGCCCAAGTACCTTCAATGCCAAATTTTTTAGTAGCCTTGTGCTGACCCCATGAGTGCCCCACCATTGTTTAGGTTCAAAATCAGCTCTATCTTCAATAGAATCTGGATTTTCAAAGGCATTCATGAAAAGAGCAAAATTAGCAAATTCCTTCTTGATGGTTTTGAAATCCTCTTGATCTAGATAGAACTTCCGAAAGCACTTGTTTCTCATTTCTGTAACTTCATGGTCATCATTGGGGCTGATACGGCCAGGGACTTCATTAATCCAAGCTGGACTATAGTACCTATAATATGAAGTAAATAAAATCAGCAAGCATGTTCAAGTTGCTCTTGGTTTAGTGAGTGAGCAAGACAATGAGAAAGAGAAACAATGAAGATTATACCTTGGGTTTAGTGAGTGAGCAAGACAATGTAAAGGGGTATTGCTCTTGGTCCATCGGGAAACAAGGATCTCTTTAATAATGTCATACAAGATACACTCGTCACCTTCCTCCTTTCCTTCAAACCTATAGATGGGCATTTTGACCTATGAAAGAAGCAACAAATAAAATCAGCATACTCCACAAATGAAAACAGCATGCTAATGTAATGAAACAACTAATCATTTACCTTCTCTATCATGGAATCCCACATTTCATAGATTAAATGGAGACATGGCTTGTCCGTGTCAGCCAACCTTATCATTGCATAAATAGGCTCGGTGAAAGAAACAACGTATCCAATTCTGTCCCACCAAATATCATTGAGAATAAGCTCCTTAACCCTTTGAGCTTTAGCTGTATCATCCTCCCTATAAGCAGCCCAATTAGGATGGACAACCATTTGAACAAGTGCATCCTTGATCAATAGAAGCCTCTTGAGCATGATCACGACACTTGCGAATCTAGTTTCTGCAATTTGAAGAAATTTGAGCTTGCTGAACTCATTGAACATAGACAACCTCATGCTATGAGTCATGACAAAGTTCTTGATGGAAGAAGCTTCCTCAGCCACCTCTTTGATGAACCAAAGATGGAAATTGTCTCCCTCGTTGTTCTTCGGATCACATATGTTCTTCAATGCAAGATTGAGAGTGTGCACTATGCAAGGAGTCCATAATATGTTCTTGTACTTTGCTTCAATCATCAACCCAGCAGCTTTGCAGTTTGCAGCATTGTCGGTCACCACTTGAACCACACACTCAACTCCAACTTCCTCGATCACTTCCTTTAGCTTCTCAAAGATGTATTCCTTGGTTTTAATCTAGCAATGAAGACAAGTCAGCAAGCAATATATGCAACTAAAAGGAACAAAGGACAAAGTAAATTATGTAGGTACAAAGATTTTACCTCTCCCTCGGTGTCAATTGCTTTTAGGAACATTGGACCACCTTCTGTCACAGCCATGAAGTTTAGAATGGGCCGCCTTTGAGGATCAGACCACCCATCCGTCGCAATGGTCACTCCTTTGTAAGGCCATGTTGATTTAATAGGCTCTAGGCTCCTCTAAATATGCTTCTTCTCTTGATCAAGAAGAGTTGTCCTCAATGAATTATATCCTGGAGGCACATACCCACCCAAGCTGTTGTTTGCAATGAAGCTCATGGCTGCCCTAAAGTCAGGGTTCCTTGCAAGATTGAATGGAAGCCCTACAATATACACGAAACCACCAAGGTAGCAACTCGGCATTCAACAAATCAGCAACACATAAATGATAAATCTATCCATGTTTGACAAGAAAAGAATGCACACCTGCAGTGTAAAACATCCTAGCAATATGAGCATCAGCTTGTTGCCGGACTTCAGCATTAAAACTCTCTGCAATAGCTGATTGCTTTCGTTTTCTTGTTGGAGCAGATGCATCATAGGGGGGTAAAGGAATTGTATGCCTGGTTGGACCATTTTGAAGGAGTTGAGCAGCTGCTCTATCTTCCTTGCAAAGTTGCTCAAAGGCAGCATGTGGTATTTTGTCACATGTAGCTACATCTTTCTTTGTTATCTGAAGAAGATGAGGCTTCACTCTTGAATAGCTGCCTGGGTAAATTTTCTTGCAGAAATTGCAGCGGAACTTGGCGTTCCCTCCACGGCTACCAGAGGCAACAGCTGCACCATCACCATTTGCTTCTTCTGGTACAAGCTTCTGCACATAAGCCCACAGAGGATACCTTGGATCTACAGCACCAGGACCAAGACGGCCTTCACTCTCACCCACGGACGATTAGCTACCAGCTGTGGCGCTCCCAGATGCCATGCCACTTGCTAGTTGCTACCTATCAACAAGTGTGCAGCAACACAAGCTGTTAAATTCAGAAATAGGAAGTAGCACTAGCAGGCTAGCAGCAGCAGCATCAGCCCAAGCAGCACAAGCAAGCAGCAATAGCATAACAAACAGCAGCAGCACAAGCAGAGAGGTAGCAACAACAACAAGCTAGCAAGTAGCAAGCATCCAGACCCAGTAGCTTAATCCCTTAACAATGGAACAAAATCTGAATCTGAAGAATAAAAGAGGAAGAGGTTGAAGAATGGAGAAGCTGCTGGGTTACCTACAGGCTACAGCTGCGAGGAGTCGAGTAGGCGAGGAGAGAGAGAGACTGCTGCTGCTTCTCGATCCAGTGGTCGCCGTCGAATCCAGGAGTCGCCGGCGCCGGCGGCGGCGAGTCCAGGTGGTGGAAACCTCGATCCAGAAGGTGGCGGCTCCTTCTGTTCGAGCTGGGAGGCAGGGAGCAGCTCGTATGGCATGCTGGAGACCCTGCAAAATAGGGTTACACATTGGGCCGTGGCTGGGCCGGGGGTGTGTTTTTGGGCCAGGCCGTATCCCTAACGTGTCCCCGCGTATCCCAGCGTATCCCAGTCGTTTTTTCTTTTTTTTTAATTCGAATTTCGGGGATACTCCAAAATTCGCGTATCCCGCCGTATCCCGCCGTATCCCCGTATCCCCGCGTATCAGGACGACAGTTCGGCGATTCCTGGCGTGTCCGTGCTTTTTAGGTAAAATCTAAATACAAAAATTCTACTGGTTTTTTTGAGTATTTCTCTCAGCGACCAGCAGTATTGCCATGTATACACTCTTTTCTTCACATGCAAAAAAAATGTTCACTCTTTTCTACAGCACACATCACACTACTTTTGAGAGATGTAAGATGCACTCCGTGAGAAGTAAACTGCACTCTGTGAGAAGTAAACTGCTACTATAGTACTATAGGCTGCTAGCCTCTACATACGTGGACTTGTCTAGATAATTCCAGCCTGTACATGTTTGGGAACCAACAGAATCCATATGGCTACTTTGGGAACCAGCAGCAACAGCAGACAAGAGTGAAGTGATACCATCAGCAGTTTCAGTGTTCGACTGCAAAAGCAAGGTTTGTCAGAACTAGTTTGAGTACAAAAGTTTCTGAAAGCCCACCTAACTAAATTGAATTCATACACAACACCTCAGCAACTTAGTTCATGCTGCAAGTTTTTGCTGCTCATGGTTATAAATTTAGGAGTAAATGTTGTACAAATCTTATTGAAGATGCTGGAGAATGACATGGCAGCATGTTACAGTAACAAGATTATCCCCTATATAACATGGTTAAAGACAGTTGCTGCTTTAGTTAATTATAAAGACTAAAATCACCACATAGTCAGGAGTATTGCACTGAACCTTGGCACTGAATGAATAACTGAAAACTCAGATTAACAAACCGGCAGACAGAACGCATAGATGAGCAACTACCTTAGCATTGTGTTCAATCAGAAGCTTGACCGCGTCTTGCTGTCCATGACCAGCGGCCCAAACAAGGGGAGTACCTGACTCGCTTTCGGATTCGACATCGACTCCCTTACCAAGCAAAAGCTTCATAATATCAATGTGTCCTGTAATAACAAGAAAAATAGACGTCACACGTTTGTTCAGATATTCCCTCCACTTCAACATACAAAATTATCGATCAGCATCATTTGTTAGTAATCGACAACACACAGAGCACGACCATTAGGTGCAGCATCATCATTGCCTATGCCAGCAGCATGATGCAGTGCCGTGGCTCCCATGTTGGACGCGACCGAAGGATCGGCCCCGCGGCCGAGCAGGTACTCCACCGTCTCCTGGCGGCCCTGCCGGGCGGCATGGATGAGTGGAGTTTAACGTGGAAAATTGATTCAGATATATAATATGTATCACCACCACCATACAAGGCGTCGATTGAATTGCACACACTCTCCAGTATGAATCGGAGCAATACAAGGAGAAAGTGAGCATCACCGCATCATATAGCATGGGGTTAGGGAGTCAGGGGAAGCATTACTACCATCGTCGTCCTTGGGGTCAACGGGGAGGCGGAGCTGCTCGATAAGGAATTTACAGACCTCTGTCTGGCCCTCCCGGGCGGCGAAGTGCAGCGCGGTGCGCTTGTTGGCGTCCCGCACGCCGGTGGCCACCGCGGCCGCGCCCTTCCCCTCATCGTCGAGCGCAGACCCGAACTCTGCACCAACACCAACATCAAGACCAAATCTTAGCAGGTGAGCAAGCCGTGTGCCACCTCGCGCCGAATCCATATGGCATAACCTAAACCCCCAATAGCCGAGGGGAATTCAGAAACCCCAGACAGCGCCCCACGGACCCCTACCGGACCAGATCGACCACGCAATCGAAGCCAAGCCGCTGCCACACACGAGCGCGGCACCCGCTAGCCGCTACCACTACCAGATCGAGCCGAACCGGACCGACGGCGCACAGATAGGGGAGACGAGGGATGGGGGATGGGGGCGTGTTCGTACCTCGACGGTGGGGTTGTCGCGGCTGTCGAAGATCTGGTGGGCCTTCACGGACTGGATGGTCGTCGTCATGGCCGGAGCGGGAGCCGGAACTGGTCTTGCATCGCATGGCTTGGGGAGGAAGCCGAGATCGAATCAGATCAGAGCAGATGTAGTGGAGTGGGTGTGCGGAATCCGGGAGCCGAGGCCGTCAAACGTCCATCTCGGCCTTCACGGGAGAGTGAGTGGAAGGGGAGCCAAAGGAGGTGGGGATCCGGCTCATGGAGGAGAGCGACGATGGTGTTGGGCGAAATCGATGGGGGCGGCGGCACATGGAGGAGGGCGTGGCTAGGGTTTGGACGAGGGGTGAGAGGGAGATGCGCTGATTTGGGAGGGGGGTGCGAGGGATGAGGGGTAGATGGGGTGGGGGAAGAGGGCTGTCGTCGGATCCGGGCCTATCCAATGGTGGTCGGGCATGATCCACGTGAGGTGCTCGTGGACCAATCAGAATGCAATAAAGGCCTAGATGACGTTATGACCATATAAATAGGTCGTAATTGATTAAAAATAAGTTCTTTTGCAGGAGAAAAGCATTTTTCATTGTTGAAGTATAAAAAATAGTTTTGTTGTGACGAACCTACCAACTCTATGTATTAGACCAAATTTTATGTATAATTGAACAAATGATTTTATGTAAAATGCTTTTCATCCACGAAAAAAATCATTTTCCATTTTTTTAGTGCCCAAAATGAGCTTTTTGTGAACAACCTACCAAATATTTGTTGCAAAATTGTACCAAATCAATTTTCTAAAATACTAGGCCATATTTAATGTACAATTGACCAAATGGTTGGGTGTCAAAAGTTTTGATCCACCTCTCATGAAAAAGACAAATTCCCGCTGATTTAGTTGGAAGCAGATCAAATTTGAATTGTGTCTACCTCATAGTTTGCTCTTTATTTTTTCCAAAAATCATTTCTAGGTACATGAGTATCTATTTAATCAGAGAAACATCAAAAAATTTCCAAGATTCAACCACTAGCTAGGAAATGTCAAGCCCGTCGTTTTGACCGCATTTTTAAACGGGCATAAAAAAATCAAAAAAATTCAAAAAATTGGAAAACCTTCGCATTGTGTCATTATATGTGACCAAGTTTCCAGGAAAAATAATAAACTTGTAATACGGCAATTATTTGAAAAAAGTGTTCTCAAAAGAGAGCTATCATGCGTGAAGATTCATGGCTTTCAAGCCAAATGATCAATCTTATGGCCACATTCATGGCATAGTTTGTTCAAATGATCTCATATTGTGCACAAGGGTGCATCTTGGAATTCCAAACAATGTTGCCAAAGGGAGTTTTCATTTTCTTTGCACGAAAAATTCATTTTACATTTTTCGAGTGCCCGAAATGAGTTTTTTGTGAAGGACCTACCATATATTTGTTGCAAAATTGTACCAAATCAATTTTCTAAAATACTGGGACATATTTAATGCACAATTGACCAAATGGTTGGGTGCCAAAAGTTTTGATCCACCTCTCATGAAAAAGACAAATTCCCGCCGATTCAGAAGGAAGCGGGTCAAATTTGAACTGTAGCTACCTCGTAGTTTGCTCTTTATTTTTTCCAAAAATTATTTCTAGGTACATAAGTATCTATTTAATTAGAGAAACACCAAAACATTTCCAAGACTCAACCACTAGCTAGGAACAGTCATTCCCGCCGTTTTGACCGCATTTTGAAACGGGCATAAGAAATTCAAAACAAATCAAAAAATTGGAAAACCTTCGCATTGTTTCATCATATGTGGCCAAGTTACCAGCAAAAATTATGAACTTGTAATACAGCAATTATTTTAAAAAAGTGTTCTAAAAAATGAGCAATCATGCGCGAAGATTCATGGCTTTCAAGCCAAATGATCAATCTTATGGCCACATTCATGGCATAATTTGTTCAAATGATCTCATATTGTGCACAAGGGTGCATCTTGGAATTCCAAACTGTTGCCTAAGGGAGTTTTCATTTTCTTTGCACGGAAAATTCATTTTCCATTTTTCAAGTGCCCGAAATGATGTTTTTTGTGAAGGACCTACCATATATTTGTTGCAAAATTGGACCAAATCATTTTTTAAAATACTAGGCCATATTTAATGCACAGTTGACAAAATGGTTGGGTGCCAAAAGTTTTGATCCACCTCTGGTGAAAAAGACAAATTCCCGCCGATTTAGTAGGAAGCGGGTCAAATTTGAACTGTAGCTGCCTCATAGTTTGATCTTTATTTTTTCCAAAAATCATTTCTAGGTACATAAGTATCTATTTAATCAGAGAAACATCAAAAGTTTTCCAAAATTCAACCACTAGCTAGGAACGGTCAAGCCCGCCGTTTTGACCGCATTTTGAAACGGGCATAAAAAATTCAAAAAAATTCAAAAAATTGGAAAACCTCCGCATTGTGTCATCATATGTGACCAAGTTTCCAGAAAAAAATAAACATGTAATACGGTAATTATTTAGAAAAGTGTTCTCAGAAATGAGCTATCATGCGTGAAGATTCATGGCTTTCAAGCCAAATGATCAATCTTATGGCCACACTCATGGCATAGTTTGATCAAATGATCTCATATTGTGCACAAGGGTGCATCTTGGAATTCCAAACAATGTTGCCTAAGGAAGTTTTCATTTTCTTTGCACGGACAATTCATTTTCCATTTTCTGAGTGCCTGAAATGAGTTTTTTTTGTGAAGGACCTACCATATATTTGTTGCAAAATTGGACCAAATCAATTTTCTAAAATACTAGGCCATATTTAATGCACAATTGACAAAATGGTTCGGTGTTAAAAGTTTTGATCCACCTCTGGTGAAGAAGACAAATTCCCGCCGATTCAGTAGGAAGCGGGTCAAATTTGAACTGCAGCTGCCTCATAGTTTGCTATTTATTTTTCCCAAAAATCATTTATAGGTACATAAGTACCTATTTAATCATAAATACATGGTTGGGTGGTGATACGTCGAGGTTTGGACGGTGGCAGAGGTCCCCAACTCTAGAGCGCGTAAACTCGCTTGCCTGCCGTGCGGCCACCGCATGACCGTGGCGTTGCCATGTGTTCTGGGCGGCCTAGGCATGTCTAGTGGGTTGGGCACTCCCCAGGTAGGTTCTAGGAAGAAAATCACAACATAAGATTCTCACGAGGAGACCGATCGATGCTCAAACATGAATAAGCAGCCAAGCGTTTGATTAGCGGTATGGGAAATGCACATGGCTAATGGGCGTGAGTTTTGGCTGAGGATGATCGGTTACTAAGAAGACCGTCTTCACAAATTTTAAGCTCGAAAGGAGGAGTCTAGGTGGTACTTGCTTTGCAAAGTACCACACTAGACATAAATACGAATGTTGAAGGTGGGCTCAAAATAATGAATGGATTGAGCTGGCATTTGGTGGAGGATGGTTATTTGGGCATGGGAAAGTACTGTAGAAAATGGATACCATTTGGACATGCCAAAGTGGTACTTCCTTCACAAAGTGTTTTTCTGAACAGAATAGGAAAATAAATATTTTTGAATAATTTTTGAACTAGGCAAGGAAGGATTTTTACATATTTGACGAAGATATGGCCCAAAGAATTTATGAATTTTTTCGGGGAATTTTGGGAATGACAGAAATATAGGTTGCTTCACAACCTAGGGCAAACACTGCCACATGGACATGACACATAGGCAAAACCGATGAGGTGGCGCCTAGTCATAGCAATCCACCACAATTTACAAGGTTATGACCATCTATATTGGTCATGATCAGCTAGAAATAAGGCAGCAGACCGATGCTATCTGCTTTATGACCATTTCGTGTAAGGAATTACGACCTTTCTGACCAAAATGGTCGTTATAGTTTAGGGTTTGGAGCCCCCCGAATAGCTTTTGACCAATTCTTCCTGGGTCACTGACATAAGGTCACTAGTTGACATATTTCTTGTAGTGATTTCTTGCATGGAACCTAGAAATTTACCCAAGGACACACATGTGATTTTTCAACCAACTTTGGTGCACTCGAACATGTGCTTGTATTTCAAATTTGAATTATGCACACAAAGGTGACACGTTCCCTCCCAGAACCACAAGCCTTCTTGAGAGAAGCTCAGATTTGCAAGAAGCTTATACCAAAATTTGTTCCTATTCGGCCAAATTTTTTTACCACGGCATGGTACTACCATGACATGACACCATGCCAAGTTTCATGATTTTAAAACCAAGTTTCTCAATGTTCTTGACCGAGCCACGACGCCCAGATGTTTGAATTTTATTCTCATTTTTTGCATGGGACCTAGAAATTCACCCGAGGACACAAATGCGATTTTCAACCAACTTTGGTGCATGGGAGCATGTGCTTGTAGTTCAAATTTGAATTATGCACATTAAATGACCAAAAACTCAATTAATGTGTAAATAAGGCCAAACGAAGCCGAAATAATTCCAAAATTTAACAGGGCACTCATGTAGTTCTATGTTGCCTTTGTAAATAAACTCAAGGGGGACAACGTATATCGCTTCGCACTCAAAGGTGGCATGTTCCCTCTCAGAACCACGAGCCTTCTTGAGAGAAGCTTTAGTTTGCAAGAAGCTTATAACAAAAGCTGTTCCTATTTGGCCAAATTTTTTACCACAGCATGGTAGTACCATGACATGACACCCATGCCAAGTTTCATGATTTTCAGACGTGTTTTGGATTTACAAGAATTTTAAAACCAAGTTTCTCAATGTTCTCGGCCGAGCCACGATGCCCAGATGTTTTAATTTTATTCTCATTTCTTGCATGGGACCTACAAATTCACCCGAGGACACAAATGTGATTTTTCAACCAACTTTGGTGCACGAGAGCATGTGCTTATAGTTCAAATTTGACTTATGCACATTAAATGACCAGAAACTCAATTAATGTATAAAACGACAAACGAACCCGAAATAATTCCAAAATTTAATAGGGCACCCATGTAGTTCTATGTTGCCTTTGTTAAGAAACTCAAGGGGGGTAGCGTATATCGTTTCACACTCAAAGGTGGCACGTTCCCTCTTAGAACCACAAGCTTCCAAATCGGCCCAATTTTTTACCACAACATGTTAGTGCCATGACATGACACCATGCCAAGTTTCATGATTTCCAGGCGAGTTTTGGATTTACATGAATTTAAAATCTAAGTTTCTCGATGTTCTCGGTCGAGTCATGACGCCCAGATGTTTGAATTTCATTCTCATTTCTTCCATGGGACCTAGAAATTCAACAAGGACACACATGTGATTTTTTAACCTACTTTGGTGCATCGGAGCATGTGCATGCAATTCATATCTAGATTATGCACATTAAAAGTCCAGAAACTCAATTAATGTATAAAAAGGCCAAATGAACCCGAAATAATTCCAAAATTTAACAGGCACTCATATAGTTCTATAGCGGTCGATGTGTGGAGTAATAGTAGTAGATGCAGGCAGGAGTCGATCTACTTTTCACGGACGTGATGCCTATATACATGATCATGCCTAGATAATCTCATAATTATTCGCTTTTCTATCAATTGCTCGACAGTAATTTGTTCACTCACCGTAATACTTATGCTATCTTGAGCGAAGCCACTAGTGAAACCTATGTCCCCCGGGTCTATCTTTTATCATATAAGTTTTCATCTACTTTTATTTGCATCTTTACTTTTCCAATCTATATTATAAAAATACCAAAAATGTTTATCTTATCATATTATCTCTATCAGATATCACTTTCGCAAGTGGCCATGAAGGGATTGACAACCCCTTTATTGTGTTGGTTGCGAGGTTCTTGTTTGTTTGTGTAGGTGGGTGGGACTTCTGAGGAGCCTCCTACTGGATTGATACCTTGGTTCTCAAAAACTGAGGGAAATACTTAGGCTACTTTGCTGCATCACCCTTTCCTCTTCAAGGAAAACCAACGCAAGCTCAAGACGTAGCAGGGACACAAGAGACTCTTTGTTATTTGGTTGCAGGGTTGTTTGAGAGAAACCATCTTCATCCTACGCCTCCCACGGATTTATAAACCTTAAGTAATCCACTTGAGGGAAAATTGCTACTGTCCTACAAAACTCTACGCTTGGAAGCCCAACATGAGTCTACAGGAAGAAGGTTGCATAGTAGACATTAGTAAACTACTCACACATGATCAAAAGGGAATCAAGGTTGATGTAGAACCCCTCGATGGCCGATTCCACCTCCGGTAGAGTACCAGAGAAGGCCTCCAGATGGGATCTCGCGCGAACAGAAATTTGCTGTGGCGAAAAATGTATTTTGGGTGGCTCTCTAATGTCAGGGGAATGTTTGAGAATTTATAGAGAGGGAATTAGGTCAAGAGGTGCCATGAGGGGCCCACAAGCTTGGGGGCGCGCCTCCCGAGCTCGTCGCTCACTCGAGGCTCGTCGGGTCTTCTCTCAGACCTTCTAGGGTCTCTTCTAGTCCAGAAAAAATTAATCCAAAGTTATTTCTTTGTTTGGACTCTGTTTGATATTGATTTCCTGAAAAGACAAAAGCTAGAAAAAAACAACTGACACTAGGCACTAGGTTAATTGGTTAGTGCCAAAAAATGATATATAATTGCATAATAAACATCCAAGATTGATACTATAATAGCATGGAACAATAAACAATTATAGATACATTGGAGACGTATCATTTTTCCCTATACGTGTGGATACATTGGAGGCATCACATCTGCGGTGCTCGGACGAACCATTCGAGGGAACCGCAAGGAGCTGTTCGAGGGATCCGCAAGGAGCTGTTCACGGGACTTTGTCGTTTGCGTGAGATCGACTTTGATGGGACATTGCTGTTCGTGGGAGACCGACTGAGCGACTACATGCATCAGCAACTCTACTTTCACTGCGGTAACTGCGTGCCTAGTGGTTAACCCGATCCCGTGATCTATTTCCAGTAGGATGATCTTGGGTGCGTGGTAGATTTTAATATTTGGCACTAGCATAGCGTGTCGCGTGTTCAAACAATAAGAAGGTCTCTAGATGCATGCTTGATAGCGGTCGATGTGTGGAGTAATAGTAGTAGATGCAGGCAGGAGTCAGTCTACTTGTCACGGACGTGATGCATATATACATGATCATGCCTAGATAATCTCATAATTATTCGCTTTTCTATCAATTGCTCGATAGTAATTTGTTCACCCACCGTAATACTTATGCTATCTTGAGAGAAGCCACTAGTGAAACCTATGGCCCCGGGGTCTATCTTTTATCATATAATCTTTCAATCTACTTTTATTTGCATCTTTAATTTTCACATCTATATTATAAAATACCAAAAAAATATTTATCTTATCATACTATCTCTATCAGATCTCACTTTCGCAAGTGGCTGTGAAGGGATTGACAACCCCTTTATTGTGTTGGTTGCGAGTTCTTTGTTTGTTTGTGTAGGTGCGTGGGACTTTTGAGGAGCCTCCTACTGGATTGATACCTTGGTTCTCAAAACTGAGGGAAATACTTACGCTACTATTGCTGCATCACCCTTTCCTCTTCAAGGAAAACCAACGCAAGCTCAAGACGTAGCAAGAAGGATTTCTGGCGCCGTTGCCGAGGAGGTCTTCGCTCAAGTCAAGACATACCAAGTACCCATCACATACTCATCTCCCTCGCATTTACATTATTTGCCATTTACTTCTCGTTTTCCTCTCCCCCACTTCACCCTTGCCGTTTTATTCGTCCTCTCTTTCCCAATCTTCTCCTCTCTTTTTTCGCTTGCTCTTTTTCTGTTTGCTTGTGTGTTGGATTATTTGTTGCCATGGCGCAAGATAATACCAAATTGTGTGATTTCTCCAATACCAATAATAATGATTTCCTTAGTACTCTGATTGCTCCTCGTAATGATGTTGAGTCTTGTGAAATCAATACTTCTTTGCTGAATCTTGTTATGAAAGATCAATTCGCCGGCCTTCCTAGTGAAGATGCCGCTACTCATCTAAACAACTTTGTTGATTTGTGTGATATGCAAAAGAAGAAAGATACGGATAATGATATTGTTAAATTGAAGTTATTTCCGTTTTCACTTAGAGATCGTTCTAAAGTTTGGTTTTCGTCTTTGCCTAAAAATAGTATTGATTCTTGGAACAAGTGCAAAGATGCTTTTATTAGTATTTTCCTCCCGCTAAGATTATCACTCTTAGGAATGATATTATGAACTTTAAACAACTTGATCATGAGCATGTTGCCCAATCTTGGGAAAGAATGAAATTGATGATTCGCAATTGCCCTACTCATGGTTTGAATTTATGGATGATCATACAAAATTTTTATGCCGGTTTGAACTTTGCTTCTAGAAATCTTTTAGATTCGGCCACGGGAGGCACGTTTATGGAAATCATGTTAGGAGATGCTACAAAACTTCTTGATAATATTATGGCTAATTATTCTCAATGGCACACCAAAAGATCTTCTAGTAAAAAAGTGCATGCTATAGAAGAAATCAATGTTTTGAGTGGAAAGATGGATGAACTTATGAAATTATTTGCTACTAAGAGTGCTCCTATTGATATCAATGATATGCCTTTGTCTACTTTGATTGAGAATAATAATGAATATATGGATGTGAATTTTGTTGGTAGGAATAGTTTTGGAAACAACGCTTATAGAGGAAACTTTAATTCTAGACCGTTCCCTAGTAATTCCTCTAATAATTATGGGAATTCCTACAATAATTCTTATGGTAATTTTAATAAGATGCCCTCTGATTTTGAGAATAGTGTGAAAGAATTTATGATTTCTCAAAAGAATTTTAATGCTTTGCTTGAAGAAAAATTGCTCAAAGTTGATGATTTGGCTAGGAACATTGATAGACTTTCGCTTGATGTTGAATCTGTTAAACTTAGATCTACTCCTCCTAAGCATGATATCAATCAGTCTCTCAAATCCATGAGAATTTCCATTGATGAGTGCAAGGAAAGAACTGCTAGATTGCATGCTAAGAAAGATTGCTTTGTCAAGGCGTGTTCTTCTAGTTTCCATGAAAATAATGATGAAGATCTTAAAGTTATTGATGTGTCTCCTATTAGATCTTTGTTTTGCAATATGAATCTTAATAATAATGGGACTGGAGATGAGTCAACTTTAGTTAGAAGGCGTCCCAATAATTCGGAGTTTTTAGATCTTGATGCTAAATTTGGTAAAAGTGGGATTGGAGAGGTCATGACTTTAAATAGCATTGAACCCACTATCTCGGATTTCAAGGAATTTGATTGTGATAATTGTTCTTCAGAAGGTTGTATTTCCTTGTTGCAATCCGTTGTTAATTCTCCTCATGCTTATAGTCAAAATAAAGCTTTTACCAAACATATCGTTGATGCCTTGATGCAATCTTATGATGAAAAATTTAATTTGGAAGTTTCTATACCTAGAAAACTTAATGATGAGTGGGAACCTACTATAAAGATTAAAATTAAAGATCATGAGTGTTGTGCTTTATGTGATTTGGGTGCTAGTGTTTCGACGATTTCGAAAACTTTATGTGATATTCTAGGTTTTCATGATCTTGATGATTGCTCTTTAAATTTGCACCTTGCGGGTTCCACCATTAAAAAGCCAATGGGAAGGATCAGTGATGTTATCATTGTTGCAAATAGAAATTTGGTGCCCGTAGATTTTATCGTTCTTGATATAGATTGCAATCTTTCTTGCCCTATTATTATTGGTAGACCTTTCCTTAGAACGATTGATGCGATTATTGATATGAAGGAAGGGAATATTAGATTCTAATTTTCATTAAGGAAAGGCACGGAGCACTTTCCAAGAAAGAAAGTCAAATTACCTTATGAATCTATCATGTGAGCTACTTATGAATTGAGTGCCAAAGATGGCACTACTTAGATCTATCTTCGCTTTTATGCCTAGCTAGGGGCGTTAAACGATAGCGCTAGTTGGGAGGCAACCCAATTTTATTTGTGTTTTGTTTTTGTTTCTTTTTATTAATAAATTTTGCATCTACCTTCTGTTTAGATGTGTTTTTATGTTTTAATTAGTGTTTGTGCCAAGTAGAACCTATAGGATAACCTATGGTGATAGTTAATTTGATTCTGCTGAAAAACAGAAACTTTTCACGCACGAAATTAGTTTTGTTAAATCACAGAAACATGATTTTGCGTTGATTCTTTTTGATTCTGATCAATAGACAAAATTTTCAGGACTTCCTATTTTGGTAGGATTTTTAGAGTTCTAGAAGTTTGCGTTAGTTATAAATTTCTACAGACTGTTCTGTTTTTGACAGATTCTGCATTTCGTGTGTTGTTTGCTTATTTTGATGCATCTATGGCTAGTATTAAGTGGTATGAACCATAGAGAACTTGTAATACAGTAGGTTTAACACCAAAATAAATAAAGAATTAGTTCATTACAGTACCTTATGTGGTGGTTTTGTTTTCTTCCACTAACGGAGCTTATAAGATTTCCTGTTGAGTTTTGTGTTGTGAAGTTTTCAAGTTTTGGGTAAAGATTTGATGGACTATGGAATAAGGAGTGGCAAAAGCCTAAGCTTGGGGATGACCATGGCACCGCAAGATATTCAAGAATAGCCAAAAGCCTAAGCTTGGGGATGCCCCGGGAAGGCATCCCCTCTTTCATCTTCGTTCATTGGTAACTTTACTTGGAGCTATATTTTTATTCGCCACATGATATGTGTTTTGCTTGGAGTGTCGTGTATGATATTAGTATTTTCTTTTTTAGTTTTCCACAACCATCCTTGCTGTACACACCTTTTGGTAGAATCCTACTTTATTAGTAATTTATTAGAATACTCTATGTGCTTCACTTATATCTTTTGAGCTAGATAGTTTTGCTCTAGTGCTTCACTTATATCTTTTAGAGCACAACGGTGGCTTAATTTTGTAGAAATTGCTAGTCTCTCATGCTTCACTTATATTATTTTGAGAGTCTTTTAGAATAGCATGGTATTTTCTATGGTTATAAAATTGGTCCTAGAATGGTAGGCATCCAAGTTGGGTATAATAAAAACTATCATAGGAAGTGAATTGGATGCTATGATCAATTCGATACTTGATAATTGTTTTGAGATATGGAGGTAGTGATATTAAAGTCATGCTAGTTGGGTGATTATGAATTTAAAGAATGCTTGTGTTGAACTTAGCAAGTCCTGTAGCATGCAAGTATGGTTAAAGTTGTGTAACAAATTTGAAACATGAAGTGTACTTGGATTGTGCATCCTTATGAGTGGCGGTTGGGGACGAGCGATGGTCTTTTCCTACCAAGCTATCCCTCTAGGAGCATGCACGTAGTGCTTGATTTTTGATGACTTCTAATTTTTTTTGCAATAAGTATATGAGTTCTTTTGACTAATGTTGAGTCCATGGATTCTACGCACTTTTACCTTTCCACCATTGCTAGCCTCTTCGGTACCGTGCATTGCCCTTTATCACCTTGAGAGTTGGTGCAAACTTCGCCGGTGCATCCAAACCCCGTGATACGATACACTCTATCACACATAAACCTCCTTATATCTTCCTCAAAATAGCCACCATACCTACCTATTATGGCATTTCCATAGCCATTCCGAGATATATTGCCATGCAACTTTCCACCATTCCGTTTACCATCATGACATACATTACTTTTGTCATATTGCCATTGCATGATCATGTAGTTGACATCATATTTGTGGCAAAGCCATCATGCATAATTTTTCATACATGTCACTCTTGATTCATTGCACCATCCCGGTACATCGCCGGAGGCATTCATATAGAGTCATATCTTGTTCTAGTTTTGAGTTGTAATTCATATGTTGTAATCAATAAAAGTGTGATGATCATCATCATTAGAGCATTGTCCCCAAAAAGAAAAAGAAAATAAAGGCCAACAAAAGGCCAAAGAAAAAAAAAGAAAAAATAAATAAAAAGGGGCAATGTTACTATCTCTTTTTCCACACCTGTGCTTCAAAGTAGCACCATGTCCTTCATATAGCGAGTCTCATATATTGTGCTTCAAAGTAGCACCATGTTCTTCATATAGAGAGTCTCATATGTTGTCACTTTCATATACTAGTGGGAATTTTTCATTATAGAACTTGGCTTGTATATCCTACGATGGGCTTCCTTAAATGCCCTAGGTCTTTGTGAGCAAGCGAGTTGGATGCACACCCACTAGTTTTCTTTTGTTGAGCTTTCATTCATTTGTAGCTCTAATGCATTCGTTGCATGGCAATCCCTACTCCTCATGTTGACATCAATTGATGGGCATCTCCATAGCCCGTTGATTATCCTCGTCAATGTGAGACTTTCTCCTTTTTTGTCTTCTCCATACAATCCCCATCATCATATTCTATTCCACCCATAGTGCTATATCCATGGCTCACGCTCATGTATTGCGTGAAAGTTGAAAAAGTTTGAGATTATTTAAGTACAAAACAATTGCTTGGCTTGTCATCGGGGTGTAGAATTTGGGAACATTTTTGTGTGACAAAAATGAAGCATGGCCTAACTATATGATTTTGTAGGGATGAACTTTCTTTAGCCATGTTATTTTGAGAAGGCATGATTGCTTTTATTAGTATGCTTGAAGTATTACTATTTCTTTTAACAATATGAACTTTTATTTTGAATCATTTGGATCTGAACATTCATGCCACGATAAAGAAAATTGCATTGAGAATTATGCTAGGTAGCATTCCACATAAAAAATTCTGTTTTTATCATTTACCTACTCGAGGACGAGTAGGAATTAAGCCTGGGGATGCTTGATACGTCTCCAACGTATCTATAATTTTTGATTGCTCCATGCTATTATATTACCCCTTTTGGATGTTTATGGGCTTTATTTTACATATTTATATCATTTTTGGGACTAACCTACTACCGGAGGCCCAGCCCGTATTGCTGTTTTTTTACCTATTTCAGTATTTCGAAGAAAAGGAATATCAAACAGAGTCCAAACGGAATGAAACCTTCGGGAGCGTGATTTTTGGAACAAACGTGATCCAGAGGACTTGAAGTGCAAGTCAAGAAGCGAACGAGGCG
This sequence comes from Triticum aestivum, assembly GCF_018294505.1. NCBI lineage: Eukaryota > Viridiplantae > Streptophyta > Magnoliopsida > Poales > Poaceae > Triticum > Triticum aestivum. Next base: position 384,896,794 of record NC_057798.1, read on the forward strand.
GCCAGGAGATATGTCGGGGGTTGGGTGCAACATATGCCAATGGATGGCTTATCATGGTGGGAGCGAGTAAAACGTCGCCGGTGCCTGGAAGCGGGATAAGGCATAGACACGAACGCCGGCGTACTTTACCCAGGTTCGGGGCTCTCCTAGGAGATAACACCCCTAGTCCTGCTCTGCGGGGTCTCCGCATGATCACTAAGGCACAAGTGGTACAATGGTGCTCCTTGAGCTGTGTGCTAGAGGCAGAAGGAGGCAAGGCTAGCTCTCTTCCTGCTCTAGGGGGGTGGCTAGGTCTAATGGTGTGGGAACCCTTTGCATGGGTGGCCTGGGGGGTTTATATAGGCCTACCCCCCAGGGGTACAATGGTAATCTGGCCGGCTGCTGGGCCCGGCTGTCAGTGTCTCCAGCCTCCGGCTTCTCCGCCGACTGCTGGGGCCCGCCGCCTGGTGGGCCCTGCCGACTGGTTGGTGGTTGCTCACTGTAGCCGTGTCGTTGTGATGGGGGCTTGGTCATCTTAGCGTGGCTATAGTCCCGCCGCCTGATGGGAGGAAACTGTAGCCACACCTGGTCTTATCAGCTTAATGGCGTGCTTGCCTCGGGACAAGAGACGGCCGCCTGCTGGAGGCCGGCCCCTCTCCAATCTGCCTGGTTGAGCTTCCGCCGTCTTCCTTGGGGTCACTGCCTGATAGGGCCCACCTCTGGCAGGCCGTACCGACAGACCGTCATGGGGAACAGGGCTCCGCCTGCCCGGAGCAACGTCGGGTAGATACGGCACAGTGCTCCATCGTGCGGAGATCTCCGTCTGTATGGAGCACGGTAGCCATGCCCGTATCGAGTGTGGGAGGCGACGTGCTTCACTGTAGCCATGCTTTGACTTGTACTCTCGATGGGAGCTCGGCCGCCCCGTAGTCATGAGGTGGCCGCCTGCCCGTTGCCGCCCTCTCTGGAGGGCGGCCACCAGGAGCCAGCCACCCGGAGCGCCATAGACTGGGGTTGGCCACCCTCTGGTAGCCGGCCGCCGAGCTAACCGGCCCTAGAGGGCAGAGCTTCAGCTCGGGGGCCAGCCAGGCGGAGCTGGCCCAAAGTCTTGATAAATCTAGGGACTCGGGTGAGCCTACCCGTGGACCATTACTCCGACAGTAGTCCCCGAAGCCGGTGAGGCATCGCGGTCGAGGGGCTGCGAAGCCACAGCGGCTTCCTCCCTTATCGGGCTCCGGGAAGGGGCCGGTCGGTCGTGCGGTCGGCCGACTGTTGAGGCCGACTTCTTCCAGGCGGAGCTTTGCACTGTTGGTTTTTGAATCTTCAAGGCGGGAGATAGGTGGCGTGCTTGCTAAGCTTCCCAGGCCGCCGCCCGCCACGGACGCGCCACGCGGCGCATGTTAGCCTGGTCGGCCTGCCACCCCAAGCTTTGGATGGGACGTGACACTGGGCCGGGCCCGCCACTACCGTGCCTCGGCAACCGGGCAGATCCACCGTGCCGAAGGGGACGGTTGCCATTCCCCACGATTACTTACGACATGGTGAATGCGCGCGGGAAACGGGGGGTCGTGGGGACGTGGGCGCAGTTAATCCCATGACCCCACGTCCTGCCCCCTTGGCTACATAGCCTGGGCGCTATAAGTAGGGAGGGGGGACAGGTGCGGCAAAGCTCACGTGCCCCCTCCCACACTTCTTCTTCTTCCTCTCATCCCCCGCTGCTACTGCTGCCGCAGCGCCGCCGCTGTTGCCCACCACCGGCGCATTTCTCCTCTCTACGCCGCCAGCCGGAGCCATGGGCGACTGGGATGGATTGACTATGATCGAGGATCACATCTCCTTCCTCCGCGACACGCGCCGGATGCCCAGCGCGGCCTTCATCAAGGCGCGGGTGCCGCCGGAGACGTAGATCTCGCAGGTGCCGCAGGAAGGTGAGCGGGTCGTCTTCCGCTCGCATTTCCTGCGCGGCTTCGGCCTCCCGGCGAGCGACTTCTTCCGCTCCTTCCTCAACTTCTACAATCTTCAACCTCACCACCTCACGCCCAACGCCGTGACTCTGCTTTCCGCCTTCGTCACGGCATGTGAGGGCTACCTTGGCATCCTCCCCACAATCGAGCTGTGGGGAGCATTCTTTTATGGAAAGCTCGGCACCTCCGTCAAGGAGACGATGGCCGAGTGCGGGGGCTTTGTCGCCGTGCGCCGGCCGGCGAAGCGGAACGCCTTCCCCGTCATCAAGCTGGCGCAGTCGGTGAAGATGTGGCAGTAGTCCTATTTCTACGTTGAGAACGTGGACCCGACTGCCGACTTCCTCAACCTGCCGGCCTACGAGGCCGCCCCCCCCACCGGAGCTCGCACTTCCTGGAAGTACAAACCGAAGCCGGTGTCGGCGGATGCGGCGGCCGCCATCGGCCGACTCCGAGTGCTCCAGGAGTTGGAGGGCCTCGTGGCCTCCGACCTCCTCATCGCCTTCGTTGAGCGTGGGTCCTCCCGCTCCAGAGCCGCCCTCATCTGATCTTCCGGATGGGCGGACACCGCGATCCGTGCCGGCTGTGCACGAAGGGGATGCCGCCTGCTGAAGTTTCGCGGATGGTAAACGAGATCTCCGACCTCAAGATGTCGGAGAAGGAGTGGCGGTACGGGAAGCGGCCATACTCCCGCCACAACCCGCCTCCTGCTGTAAGTTTCTTCATTTTGTCCTTTGAACTGTTTCCTTCAGCTTCGTTTCTCTTTATGACGCCGCCCTTTCTTGGTTGCAGATTTATATGTCCGAGGCGACGGCCGCCCTCCTGGGGCCGGGTGATGCCCTCCAGGCAGATAGGGCGGAGAGTGATTTGGACGACCCCGACTTGGGGGCGGCCGCCCTGGTCGACGACGCAACAGGCAGCGGTGGCAGAGCGGATGGCGGTAGTGGAGCAGGCGGCTCCGAGGGAGGCGGCGGCGTGGAGGCTTGGCCTGATGACGACGAAGATGAAGACGAACCGCCCCCTACCCGGAGCTCCGCCACCACCAGCGCCGGCCCCTCTTCTGGACTGCCCGCTCAAGGCGGCAAGCGCAAGCGAAAACAGGGCGCGGCCCTGTTTGGCAGCGCTCCGAAGAAGCCCAAGAACCCGGCCGCGGTGACCAGGCGGAAAAAACCGCAGCCAAGGCGGCCCAGTATCAGAGGCAGACGAAGGTGCCTGTTATGGTGTCGGCGTAAGTATCCTTCCCCCACACCTTGTATTTTCGTCATTCTGGCGTGAAAGCCTTCCGACTTGTCTTCTTGTTTCAGGGCCCCGCTGACCCTCGAGAAGTCGGGCGCCGCCTCGGTCCTTAGGTTGGCAATGACCTCCTCGACCAGTCGGCGAATCGACCCGGCCGCCGACCTCCGGGAGGCGACAGAGCGGAACGCGCGGGAGGCGCGCGAAGAAGAGGCCGACCGCCTGGCCAGGGAGCAGGCGGCATTGTCCGCCGCATCCTCTGAGAGGGCGCTGGTGCAGGCGGAAGCCCAGGCCACGGAGAAGGAGCGGTTCATGGAGGTCGTACGCTGCCAAGAGCCGCTGCTCATGGCGCCTCTGAACACCGCGCCACCTCCGCCTGAATTCAAGGCGACGGCCGGAGGAGCTGGCGGCGACTACCCGATCCGGGAGCAGGGGAGCGACGACGTAGCCATGCCAGACGTCTTCGTGCCGCCGCCCCCGCCCCCGCCACCTCCGCCAGCCAGCGAGCCGTGGGACGAGCAGCCGGTGGCGCTGCCGGTGCTGCCGGTCGAGAATACGGTGGTAACGGTCCTGGTTCCTGCGGTCCGTATCCCCACGCGCTGCCATCTGGAGAAGGCGGCCTCAGCATCGCGGCCATAGGAAATCGACGCCACGAGCTCGTCGGCCCCCGATACCGAGGCAACCAGCACCATGCCCGTGGGTTGGATACATGGGGGCGGGACTGGCGCCCTGAACCAGGCGTCTCTTGACGTCCAGGCCAAGCTCCAGGCAGAGGCGGAGGCGCTCAAGCACTGCAACAAGGCTTACTTGGAGTCGCGCACCGCCATCTGGGTAAGTTGTCTTTGGCTTTCTTCTTCGGATGATCTTCTTTGCTTCTCTCGTAGGGGCGCGCAAGCGCACCCTCTGGGTGTAGTCCCCAAGTTCCGGGCCGGCTGCTGAGCAGGCGGGCCGAAACTTTATCTTGTGATTTGTCGACTGCTGATTTCATCTGACGTCTCTTCTGCGGGATTATCACAACCTTTGCGCGACCGCCTACAACTCCAAGGTTCGGGAGCTGGAGGCGCAGACAGCCCATCTGGACGAAAGTCAGCGTAAGTTTCTGTCTTCTTTCTTCGCGGGGGCGCGCTGGCGCACCCGCGGGCTGTAGTCCCCGAGGTTCGGGCCGACTGCTGAGCAGTCAGGCCGAATCTCTTTAGTTGTTTCTTTCCATTGCCAACTACTTCTTTTCCACGGGGGCGCGTTGGCGCGCCCACGGGCTATAGTCCTCGAGGTTCGGGCAGACTGCTAAGCAGTCGGGCCGAATCTCCTCGGTTGTTTCTTTCCTTTTTCTTGTCCTCTTGACTGATGCCTTCTGCTTCTCTTTATTTCTCCAGAGGCCAATGCCGCCCTGCAGCAGCAGCTGGGCGAAGCCAAGACCGCCCTGCATGGCAAGGAGGCGGAGTGCAGCAAGCTGGCGGAGGAGCGGGACCGCCTGGTCGCCCAACTTGTCGAGCAGGCGGAAACCCTCAAGGCGGCCCAACTAAAGGCGGAGACGACGGAGACCAGCCTCCTTGCTGAGTTTGAGGTCGAGCGCTCCGCCTGGGCCGACAAGGACGCCCAGGTGATGGCCTGCTTCAGCAGCATCGAAGACTTGGTCGATGGTAAGCCTTATTCTCTTGGTTTCTTGTGTTTAGCTGTCAGCCTTTGCTTATAGCCTTGGCCTTTTTCTTCTTCCTCCCGGATAGACTTCTTCCCGGGCCATTCTGTGGCCGCGATCCAAATGATCGAGGCCCAGCACGAGGAGCAAAGGGCAGAGGGTGCGCAGATCGCCGCTAATGCCCCGCGGACTCTTGGCGAACAGGTCCTCAGCATTCAGGCCCGTCTTTGGCCTGCTCACCGCTTGCTGCGCCGCCTCCAACGCGTCGAAGCCCAGGCGGTCTCTGCCCTCTGGCCAGGCTTGCCGGCTCCGCGCACCCCAAGTCGGACTGCTGACTGGCTGGAGGTGGCGGCCGGCCGCCTGGAAGCCTGGAAAGGCTCAGCAGCCCGGGCAGGGGCGCACCGGGCCTTGGAATTCGTTAAGGCGTGGTACCCTGGGCTAGATCTAGCCCAGTTGGCCACTTTCCGGCTGGAGGCGCAGGAGGAACTGGCGGCGGTGGAAGCTGAGCTTGTCAACAGGGCGGCGACGATCGCCGACTTCACTGACACCAGTGTCTTTGTCCCGGAGGTGGTCGAGGAAGGCGGTGAAGCTCCGCATGAGTGGCTCGGGTTAAACCTGGAGGACAGTGAGGATTCAGCTGAAGTCATTGACTCCGGCGATGAAGGAGAAGACAAGGAGGAGGACGGAGAGGAGGAGGAGAAGGAAGACAAGGAGAGCGACGTCGACATGCCGGAGGTCGGGGCGGACGGTCAGCCCCAGCCTGACGGGGCCTCAAGCAACGAGCCACGCACCAAGGTGCCGCTCGCTACTGGAGATGGCCAGGCGGGGACCGACCAGCCACCCGTTCCTCCGAAGGATGCCACCGACTCTGTCCTCCAGTCCTCCGCCGCCCCGCGTACTGCTGGCGATCCTTCTGCCTAGACGGAGCCGCCTACTACGCCAGGTGGTGCAGCCGACTCCAGCATCCAGCCAGAGTCCTTGGCCACGCCATCCGGCACCGTCCAGCCAGATCCTTCTGCCGCGCTAGCCGGCACCGCCCAGCCGGAGTCTTCCGTTGCGCCAACCGGCACCGCCCAGTCGGAGTCTTCTGCTGCTCCTTAGGGTTTTATCTACTTTTTGCTTGCCGTTTTGAACATTTTGTTAAATTCGCGCAATTCCACCCTCAGGGTGTATATTGAAACTCTGTTTGAATGCTGGCCAGAGGCCTTTATCCATGTAAATATTTATCATTGCTTGTGCTTGCTGTGCCGACCTCCAGTCTTTTTCCCTTTTTCTCCTTGGCTTTTTTCCTTTGTCGCCAACCCTTTGGCTTTGCTTTCACTAGTCGGGCAGCCGCTCTGCGGACCGTGGCTGATTTGAGCGCTCTAGCCGTTTGTGAGGGGGGCTAGGACTTAGCCATTCGGAGTTTTTTGATAATAGAGGCGGAGGCCGGCCGTCTGGCTGCCAAGCAGCCAGACGGCTAGGTGCAATGCTGCCCTCTACTATATGCGTTTTCTTCCTTAGTCGTTCTTTCGTGTGGGGCACTTCTTTGCAACCTTTGCCCACCATGCAGTCGCTCTGCGAGCTGTGGCTTCTGACAAAGGAAGTTTTTGGTGTTGGCACAGTACTTGTCCGGCTGCAGGAGGCGGCATATTGTAGAAGGCGGCGAGGCTCTGGGCCGACTGGTCGAACCCGGTGCCAGGCGGAAAAGATAGACTACACATTCTCATAGGCATGACACTTATCATATAGATAAAAGAGGGCAGTCCCCGAGCTCTTCTCGGGGGACCCGGAGTCTTTATACATAGTACAAAAGGTAGCGTGATACATACTGCTTTCAACTGTAAAACCTTCGGAGGAGGTTTGCGTTCCATGGCCTCTCCGTCTCTTTGCATGAATCATCCCTCTTGCGCGCTCTGGGCTTCTGGGCATCGATCAGATAGTAGGCATCGTTGCCCAACACCTTACGGATGATGAAAGGGCCTTCCCAAGGTGCCGAGAGCTTGTGCTGTCCGGCTATTCGCTGGATCAGCCGGAGCACAAGGTCTCCCTACAGGAAGGATCTTGGCTTCACCTTGCGGTTGTAGTATCGGCGCAGACTCTGCTGGTAGATGGCCGACCGGCTGAGTGCCAACAGCCGGCCTTCCTCCAGCAAGTCGACGCCGTCTTCTCGTGCCTCCTTGGTGTCCGCCTCGATGTACATGGTGACTCTTGGGGAGTGGAACTCAATATCCGTCGGGATGATGGCTTCGGCACCGTAGACGAGGAAGAAGGGCGTGAAGCCCGTTAACTTGTTTGGAGTTGTGCGCAGGCTCCAGAGGACGGCCGACAGCTCATCGAGCCAGCAGCCGGCCGAACATTCCAGAGGCTCGACCAGTCGGGGCTTGAGGCCGGACAAAATGAGGCCGTTTGCACGCTCCACTTGGCCGTTTGACTGTGGGTGGGCAACGGATGCTAAGTCCAGGCGGATGCCCTGTGTTGCACAGAAATGAGCCAAGGCTCCCTTGGTGAAGTTGGTGCCCTTGTCGGTGATGATGTTGTGTGGGATGCCGTATCGCGTGCTGATGTCAGCGATGAAAGTCACGGTAGTCGGCCCATTCAGCTTCTTGATTGGTTTTGCCTCTATCCACTTGGTAAACTTGTCCACAGCAACCAGCAAGTGAGTCATGCCACCGCGGGCCGTCTTGAATGGTCCCTACCATATCCAGTCCCCATACAGCAAAGGGCCAGGCTATGGGAATGGTCTTGAGTGCAGAAGCCGGCAGGTGTGGCTTGGAGCGGAACCTCTGGCACCCTTGACACTTCTGAACTAGCTCTTTGGCCTCTTCCAGGGCAGTCGGCCAGAAGAACCCGTGGCGGAAAGCCTTGGCCACAAGTGATCTTGAAGCCGCGTGGTGGCCGCACTCGCCCTGGTGGATATCTCTGAGTATTGCTTGGCCTTGGTCCGACTCCACACACCGCTGATAAACCCCTGTGACGCTTCGTCGCACCAGCTCTCTGTTGACTATGGTGTAAGCTGCAGCTCGCCTCTGCACTTGTCGGGCTGAGATTTCATCGGTTGGCAGCTCTTTATTCACCAAGAACTTGAGGATTGGCTGAGCCCATGAGGGCGCCGCAATTTCTTCGACTGCGACTACTGCAACTTGTATGAGGGCGGTTGGGCTGGGAGGCGGCGGGTTGGCAGCTGCTTCCGCCTGCTTTGTTGGAGAAGTCCCCGGGCCAACTGCTGAAGTCCCCGGGCTGGGTTCTAAAGTCCCCGGGCCTGGCGCGGCTGTAGCAGTCCCTGGGCCACCTGTCAAAATCCCCGTGCCGGCCTTTGGGATCGCCAAGTCGGATCCGACTGCTTCGGGGGGGGCGGCACAAAGATGGAGTCTGAATCAGGAGACGGCTTGACAGACGGCTTCAGAAGGCGGCGTAAGGGCGACGCCGGCTGGTATTGCTTGTCGGGTGGAGCCAATCCGTGCCAGAGCATCTGCTTGCTCGTTGTCATTTCTTGGCACGTGAAGGAACTCGCACCCATCAAAGTATCCGCTGAGTTGCTGCACGAGGAAGCGGTAGCTTGCCATGTTTGCATCCTTGGCGTCCTAGTCGCCTGAAGATTGCAGGACCACCAAGTCGGAGTCACCATAACACAGGATCCGGCGAATGCCGAGTTCCTTGGCAAGCCGGAGCCCGTGTATGAGTGCCTCATATTCTGCTACGTTGTTGGAGGCGGCGAAATGGACTTACAACATGTATTTGAGCTCGTCGCCCTTGGGAGAGGTGAGGACGACGCCGGCTCCCAGACCAGTGCGCATTTTTGAACCATCAAAATGCATCCGCCAATGAGTGGAGTCTGGTGCAGGCGGCAAATATTGGGTCTCGGCCCAATCGACGAGGAAGTCGGCCAACACTTGTGATTTGATGGCGGTGCGAGGCTGGTAGTAGATGGTGTAAGGGGCCAGATCAATAGCCCACTTGGCCACTCGGCCAGAAGCATCCCGGCTTCCAATGATCTCAGCAAGCGGGGCTATGCAGACGACAGTTATTTGGTGCTCTTGAAAGTAGGGCTTCAGCTTCTTGGCGGCAAAATGCACGTCGTAACACATCTTCTGGTAGTGGGGGTAGTTTTGCTTGGAGGCGGACAATACTTCGCTCAAGTAATACACCGGTCTTTGGACCGGCAATGCTTTGTCCTTCTCCTTGCGCTCTACTACCATGACTATGCTGACAACCCGACTGGTGGCTGCAATGTAGAGGAGCATGGGCTCCTTCTCAGTCGGAGCCGCCAGGACAGGCGGGGTTGCCAACATCTTCTTGAGTTGGAGAAATGCTTCGTCCGCCTTGTCATTCCACTCAAAAAAAGTGGTCTTCTTCATGAGTTGGTACAGGGGAAGAGCCTTCTCGCCCAGCCGACTGATGAAACGGCTGACTGACGCCAGGCAGCCGGTGAATTTCTGCACGTCCAGCAGTCGGGTGGGCACTTTCATCATCTCAATTGCCTTGATCTTCACGGGATTGCACTCTATGCCGCGCTCTGAGACCAGGAAACCAAGAAGCTGGCCGGCTGGCACTCCAAAGACACATTTCTCTGGGTTGAGCTTGATCTGGAATCGGCGCAGGTTCTCAAAGGTCTCCTTGAGGTCCTCCAGCAGCGTGCCACGCTTCTCCGTCTTCACCACCACATCATCCACATATACATGGGCATTTCTGCCGAGTTGCTTAAGGAGGCACTTCCGCATGCAACGCTGACATGTGGCGCCAGTGTTTCTCAAGCCGAACGTCATGGTCAGGTAGCAGAAGGCTCCAAATGGCGTGATGAAGGCGGTCTTCAGCCTGTCGGCCGGGTTCAGTTTTATCTGGTGATACCCGGAGTATGCATCCAAAAAACTCAACAGCTCGCATCCGGCTGTGGAGTCGATCACCTGATCAATCCTTGGCAGAGCAAAGGGATCTTTGGGGCAGGCTTTGTTGAGGTTGGTGTAGTCAATGCACATGCGCCACTGCTTGTTCTTTTTCAACACTAGGACTGGGTTGGCCAGCCACTCTGGAAAGAATACTTCCATGATGAATCCGGCTGCTAGAAGCCGGGCTATCTCTTCTCCGACAACTCTTCTCTTCTCTTCCGACAGGCGGCGCAAGGGCTGCCTGACCGGCTTGACGTCAGGTCGGACATGTAGCTTGTGCTCGGCGAAATCCGTTTGAACACCCGGCATGTCTTTGGGAGACCATGCAAAGATGTCCCGATTCTCACGGAGGAAATCGACGAGTTCGCTTTCCTATTTGCTGTCAAGGCCTGTGCCTACGACAGCGTGCCTCTCCGGGTGCTCCGGGTCCAAGGGTATTTTCTTTGTTTCCTTGGCCGGCTTGAACGAGCCCTCAACCTCCGACTCCTGGGGGCGGGTGACATTTCTGGCTTCTTGCCTGCCAACGCCACCACCCAGTCAAGGAGCCGCTTCTCGGCTGCAATCACGAGGGACTCGGCCAGCCGGCTGCTATGTGCAGCGCAAGCGATCGACTTCTTGTAGTCTCCGACTATTGCCAGGATCCCCTTGGTACTTGGTATCTTCATCTTGAGGTAGGCGTAGTGGGGGACTGCCATGAATTTGGCCAGAGCAGGCCGGCCTAGCAGTGCATGGTAGGGGCTCTCAAGGTCCACCACTTCAAACCAAACTGGCTCTCGGCGGAAGTGATTCTTGTCTCCGAAGAGGACGTCAATCTGGGTCTCGCTGATTGGTGAGTAGGAAAGGCCAGGGACTATGCCATGGAACACAGTCCGACTGGGGATGAGCTGCTTCTGCTTGATTCCCAACTTCTCCATTGTGTCACGGTACAGGATATTGATGTTGCTGCCGCCATCTATCAAGACTCTGGAAAAACGGGCTGCTCACCTCTCTGTTGCAAGGGTAGCTTCTAGGACCAGGGCATACGAACCAGGGGAAGGCATCACTTCCGGGTGGTCGGCCCTGCTCCAACTGATAGGCTTCTCGGACCAATGCATGAACTCTGGAGTATTGGAGGCCACTGCCTGCACTTCTTGTTGTTGTTGCCATCTGATGCGCCTGTCGTCGGCCACGCTGGTGAACACAACATAGGCTCCGTGTTCCTCTGGGTACTCGTCTTGTATGGCACCGACTGGTCGGGCCGCCGGCTGCTGGGGCTGAGGAGGTGGAGGAGGCAGTAGTCCATATCCCTTGGCAATTCTGGTGAGCCAGTGACACTTCTGGGTGGTGTGGTTGGAGGGCTTCGCGCCGCTATGGAACTTGCAGGGTGCATCCAAGGTTTGCTCGCAAGAGAAGCAGGCAACCAATTGGACTTTCCGCCCTTCTGCCGCTTGGGGGCCGGCTGCCCTTCTAGATGCTGATCCTCGACCGTCACCACCTGCCAGTTGGTGGAAGCCGGCTAGGTGGCCTTCCGCTTGTTATCACCTGGTTGCTATCGCCGACCGGTGTCACCAGCCGGATTCCGAGGTGCCTGAGGTGCCACCTTGCCGGACGCATCAACCAGGATTTCCGCCTTCATGGAGGAGTCGGCTGTGGCGTGCTTGTCGGTGATGACCAGCAGCTCATCGAGGGTCTCAGGCTCGTCATAGAGGAGTCGGTGCTTGAGGAGGCTGCCCTCTCGACACCCGGTAGTGAAGTACTCGATCGCCTGCACCTCGTGCACGCCTTCACAGGAATTGCACAGCTCGGTCCAGCGCGTGAGGTAGTCACGAGTTGACTCCGTGGGCCCTTGGACGCACAAGGAGAGCCGTCGGGGCTTAGGAGCCCGCTTGTAGGTGCTGGTGAAGTTGCGGATGAAGACCTCAGTGAAATCAACCCAGTTGTTGATGCTGCGGGGCTTCAGGCTGTTGAGCCACGTCCGGGCGGTGCCTTGAAGCATGAGCGGGACATATTTCACGGCAACGCGCTTGTTGCCGTTTGCTATACTGACGACCATGGAGTAGTCGACCAGCCAGTCCTCCGGCTTCACGAAGCCGGTGTACTTGGGCGTATCTCGCGGGAGGGTAAACCCCTTAGGGAAGGGCTCATCTCGGATTCGGGGGCCGAAATAGGGCGGGCCCAGCGCATCTTCTTCCTCAAGTACCAGGGATCGGTTGAGACGATCGATCCGATGGCGAGCATCGTTCTCTCCGACTTCCTCTCGGTGGCCAAGGCGGTCGCCGAGTATCGGATGTGTGACGGGAGGCGGAGTGGGGTACCTTGCTCCACGAGGCGGGGGAGGTGGTAGGTCGCATCGCCGCTCTACTGCACGAGGGCGGCCATCCTCGTCCCGCTCGATGGAGAGGCGCGTTCGACTGCGGCTGGCAGCCGGCTCGTTGCCCTTTCCTCCGCGGGCGCCACCAGTCGGCGTCCGGGAGGTCGCCCCATGATCTCGGTGTGGGGGCGGCTCGTTGTTTCGTCCGGCTGGGACTTCAGCGCGGCAGGCGGCCTCGTGCTGCATGGCAGCCGCGTCTAGGAGCTGCTGAACTCGCTCCGTCATGTGGCGGAGCTCGTCGCCGTTGTATTTGTTCAGCTCATCAGTTACCGCATGGGCGGCCCGGATGTTCTCTGCAGACGTGGCGTAGATGGGGCGCTCCGCCCCGAACATGCTGGCGATAGTTGCGCCACGCTGACGTACTGTGCCGAGGCGGCTAGGCCCCTCAGGAGCCGAAGTGCCGCCTACGGCCCGGTCCATCTCGCACCGATAGGCGTCCGAAAGCCGGCGCATGCTGGCCAGGCGGCCAGCATTTTCGACAAGCTAGAGGCGGCGTGCCTCCAGCGCCTTAGCGTCCGCGCCCTCGGGAATGGGCTCCATGAGGTCGCGCAGAGTGGCGTCGAGGGGATCTTGAGCACGCCCGTCCGAGTGCTCCTCGCTATTGATGACGAGTATCTCCGTGACGGTGCTCCCACCGCTGTACTCGCGAGGAGGCGGCTCGTTGTAGACCACCATGTTGGTGGGGAACGCGTCGAGCGACGCCGTGTCGGAGTCGATGATCATCGGATTGGTCGAGCCAACGGACTGCAGGTCCATAGCAGGCTCGCTGGTGACATGGAGCTGGTCGAGGAGGCTGACAAGGCGGCTCTCAGGGCAGCTTGTGCCCGCGTCGGAGGCCGACTCGTCGGAGAGGTCAATCTTGCCGACGAGGTCAGCGAGGCAGCTCGCCGTGCACGCGATCTCCACGCCGCGCAGCGCGTCAGGGCTGACGTCGTCGGGCGTACTGGGCTGGCTTCGCTCGCCAGGAGGAACAGGGTTCCTGTCCAGAGTAGATCTCCGGGAGAAGGTGCACCTCTCCCCATGGTGGGCGCCAAATGTCGGGGGTTGCGTGCGACATATGCCAATGGATGGCTTATCATGGTGGGAGTGAGTAAAATGTCGTCGGTGCCTAGAAGCGGGATAAGGCGTAGACACGAACGCTGGCGTACTTTACCCAGGTTCGGGGCTCTCCTAGGAGATAACACCCCTAGTCCTGCTCTGCGGGGTCTCCACATGATCACTAAGGCACAAGTGGTACAATGGTGCTCCTTGAGCTGTGTGCTAGAGGTAGAAGGAGGCAAGGCTAGCTCTCTTCCTGCTCTAGGGGGGTGGCTAGGTCTAATGGTGTGGGAACCCTTTGCATTGGTGGCCTGGGGGTTTATATAGGCCTACCCCCCAGGGGTACAATGGTAATCTGGCCGGCTGCTGGGCCTGGATGTCAATGTCTCCAGCCTCCGGCTTCTCCGCCGACCGCTGGGGCCCGCCGCCTGGTGGGCCCCGCCAACTGGTTGGTGGCTGCTTACTGTAGCCGTGTCGTTGGTGACGGGGGCTTGGTCATCTTAGCGTGGCTACAGTCCCGCCGCCTGGTGGGAGGACATTGTAGCCACACCTGGTCTTATCAGCTTAATGGCGTGTTCGCCTCGGGACAAGGGACGGCCGCCTGCTGGAGGCCGGCCCCTTTCTAATCCGCCTGGTTGAGCTTCCGCCGTCTTCCTTGGGGTCACTGCCCGATAGGGCCCGCCTCTGGCAGGCCGTACCGAGAGGCCGTCGTGGGGAACAGGGCTCCGCCTGCCCGGAGCGACGTCAGGGTAGATACGGCACAGTGCTCCGTCGTGCGGAGATCTCCGTCTGTACGGAGCACTGTAGCCACGCCCATCTCGAGCGTGGGAGGCGACGTGCTTCACTGTAGCCATGCTTTGACTTGTACTCTCGATGGGAGCTCGGCCGCCCCGTAGTCGTGAGGTGGCCGCCTGCCCGTTGCCGCCCTCTCTGGAGGGCGGCCGCCAGGAGCCGGCCACCCGGAGCGCCGTAGACTGGGGTTGGCCGCCCTCTGGCAGCCGGCCGCTGAGCTAACCGGCCCCAAAGGGCGGAGCTTCAGCTCGGGGCCAGCTAGGCGGAGCTGGCCCAAAGTCTTGATAAATCCAGGGACTCGGGTGAGCCTACCCGTGGCCCATTACTCCGACAAGATAGGAGGGCGTGCCCCCCTGTCTCGTGGGTCCCTCGGGCCGCCACCGACGTACTTCTTCCTCCTATATGTACCCACGTACCCCAAAAACATCCAGGGAGCTAACAAAAAACAATTTCCACCGCTGTAACCTTCTGTATCCGTGAGATCCCATCTTGGAGTCTTCACCGGCGCTCTACCGGAGGGGGAATCGACCATGGAGGGCTTCTACATCAACACCATAGCCCCTCCGATGAGTTGTGAGTAGTTTACCACAGACCTTCGGGTCCTGTCATGGAATTTTCACGTCAGATGTCCTCGTGAAAGGACTTAGTTGTGGAGCCATCGCAACTAGGAAGCTTGAAGGGGTTAATCGGGACAAAGGACACGAGAGGTTTTATACTAGTTCGACCCCTTCTGGTGAAGGTAAGGCCTACGTCTAGTTGGGTTGGTATTGATGTTTCGATGACTAGGGAGCGAGATACGCTATGCCCGGCTCTCGATGAGTTGTTTCTTGCCCTGAGCCGCCAGCAGGTCGTCCCCTTATATACACGGGTTGACGCCCTGCGGCTTACAGAGTCCCGGTCGGCTTATAAACAGTGTCCAGCTCGGTGACTAGTTAAGTCTACCTTATGATACAAGTCATACTACTGTGGCGGTTTACTACAACGGGCCTTAAGTCGCCTGTGGGCCTTAAGCCCTCTATTGAACCGCCATTTTCATGCTTTGGTCTTGGGCTTCTTTCTGGCGAGTCCTCTTTGCGTAACCCGGCCCCTCCTGGGCGGCTTACACAAATAGTTATATCCCCAACATTAGGCCCCAGATTGATTTGAACCTGTTCATGTCAATCTTAAAATACCTTATGGAACTGGCCTTCGGTCTTTTGTCTTGCGTGAAAACTTTAACACGCCGTGACGTCATCATCTGGATCCGGGTCAAATCACCATGATGTCATCTTCAATAAAACTCATATTTTTTTCCATCATATCCTCCAACGGATCTTTGCCTTTACTGACCATCCCGAGAATCGAGGCGTCGGGGCCGCTGGATAATGATGTTTTGGTCTCCTCGTTTCTCGCGCCATCTCGGTCAGTCTTCCTTTATAAATAGGGCGACCTAGGTCTTTCATTCTTCCCTCTTTCAGTCGTCTTCTTCCTCTTGCTTCCTCTCGAGCTCCGCCGCTGTCGCCATCAAACCCCTCGTCTTCACCGACTCAGGCTGCTGCATCAACCTGACTCTAACCAGAAATCGACGCCGAACCTCCGCAGCTCGTGCACATCCGTGAGTTGCTCTCCTTCCCTTTCTTAGATCTGCATTGGAACTTTGTTGAGTTCGTCGGCGTTCATCACCGCCTGACGCAAACCCTCGCTAGTTTTCACCTCCAATACCCTGTTTAGATCGTAAAAACTATGTAGAACTGCTGCGGTAATTGTTTGTGTTTATCTTGCATAGAAACAGATCTCATTTCCCTTGTTTGGAAACCCTCTTCGAGTGTATGAACTTCTCTGCCCTGTTTTTAGGTCTAGAAAATTTTCTTATCAGAACAGACCTTTGATCTCAAATATTAGCAGAAGATTATGAAACCTGTTTTTATCACCCAGAAAACTTCTTCTGGTAGATGCCCTTAAACACAACTGTCCATTGGTCCGGCTTAAATAAATGACACTGATCTGTGAGCCTTGCTTGCTTCTCATGACCTTAAGAATTTTGAACTGCTCTTGATACTTGTAGCGGCTTAAATATTGTTCCACAGTCATCCTTATATCATTAGGCCCCTTCATAAGCCGCTACCTTAAATAATTTGGATATTTCTCCCGGTTTAAAATTTGAACCAGAACTTCTTATTTTGTAATAGGCCAACTGTTGTCATGGCACCTAAGGCGGCCAAGGCCCCTGTAACCTGCAATTGGGTCCCATCCATAGTTACTAAGAGTAAACTTACTGAGTTCGTGAAGTCTGACCACCTGTTAAAAAAGGAGGTCATGTCTTATCGTGCCCCTGACCCGTCTGAAGAGAGGCCTCAACCCAAAGAAGGGGAGGTGGTAGTTTTCACGGATCACATGAACCGGGGATTTGCCCCTCCCGGCTCAAAATTCTCCAGGGAAGTTTTGAATTTCTTTGATCTTACACCTCAAGACATTGGACCCAATTCCGTGTCAAACCTGTGCAATTTTCAAGTCTTCTGTGAGGTGTATCTGGGAGAGGAGCCAAGTCTGCTTTTGTTCAGAGAACTTTTTTACTTGAACCGGCAGAATGAACGTGCCAACGGGCCTAGTCTTGAGCTTGGCGGCATCTCGATCCAGCGACGGAGAGACTGCCTTTTTCCTTATGCTGAGCTGCCGAGTCACCCAAAAGATTGCAACCAGACATGGTTCTACTGTCAGGACACTTCTTCGGCTGATGAGAAGCCTCTGCCCGGCTTTCGCGCCCTGCGCCTTGAGTCCAACCATCCGCTGGCGGATAAACTGGCCGCTGTTGAACGTCTGCCTCTTAATCCCACCATCAAGAAGATTAAAGCTCTTTTGGGAAATGGTTTAAATGGCATCGATCTGGTCCGAGTCTGGGTCACTTGGCGAATACTTCCATTAAGCCGCCGCCCCGGCTTAATGTGTACTTACACAGGCGAAAAGGATGATCCAATGCGTCATAGTCCTGACGACTTACCAGATGATGTGGTAGATGCTACAACCCAGTCACTGCTGAAGGAGGGCACTGTAACCAGTAATACCTTTGGCTTACTTCCCTTCTGCAAGAAGAACCCGACCCCTGCAGTGAGTTATCAATCTTAATAAATACTCTCTGCTTCGTTATACCTTATTTGAGCTCATAATTCTTTATCCTTTTCCACAGGCCGATGATAACTTCTGGAAGGTCAAATATGATCATGACGCTGCCAAACAAGCCAGGGCAGCCAAGAAAACCGAAAGGAAAGCCGCCAAGATGGGAACCTCAAAGAAGAAGAAACCCAGCGCCTCCGAGTTATTCAAATTGGATGATACTTCTTCGGATGATGAAGAGGTAATCCTTTAACTTTCTTAACTCCCTTGTCGCTATTTTACTGACATTCTGTCCTTTCAGGAGGATACAGGGAACAGTCAAGCAGTTGAAGAAGAGGTAACTATAATCTCCTCCGACTCAGAGCCTTTGCCAAAACAAAAACCCGAAGGGTGACCCGGAAAGTAAGATTTTCACATCCTCTAGCTTATCAAGATCCTCAATTTCTTTTGAAGCAACAACAGCTTGAGAACGGAGGCAGACTCGGGCCAATCAAGATGCAGAACTCTCCTCCGGCTTACCCGATGTAACTAGGAAGCGCCGGACCGAGGTTATCTCCGATTTACGTTCTGTTTTACCTTTGGCGGGTTTGATTCGTCAACCTCTCAATTCATCTGACTCCAATTATCAGGATACCTCTCCTTCTTCCAACGAGTCTATGCAATCAAACATGCCGGCTTTCAAAACGGCTCCCGGGTAACGTAACCTTTCTTACTTTAAGTTTTACCGTACTTCATGCTTTAATACTCATCCTTCTTCCTTTATTGACAGCCTGCAAGTGAAGCCCAGCAAGAAGGCGAGGAAAAATAAGGCGTCCCAAGACCCGGTTGTCATTAAACCGGCGCTTGACTCGTCCGCTCCTGCTAGCTCCACCCATCAGCCATCGCCTGAACCGGCTTTTGACATTCCGGTACCAACCCTGACCCGCCTGCAGAAGATGTTATCCACAACTCTGATAATCCAGAAGTTCCTAGCCCGGCCAAGATGACTGACCCGGAAGTTGTATATCTAAAAAGTCAATTTGTTGAACCGGGGCGGCCTACTGTTCTTGCCCAATGTACTGCCAAGGAAGAATTTGCCGAAGGTCGAAGAGCCAAACAGGACATCACAGACTATACTCACTTAAGCATTGGTGATATAGTCTCGGGCTATCTGAACCAGGTGCATAATCGTCGTGACCTGGAAATTGACATGGTGAAACAAATACAGCACAAATCTGAGGTATAACTTATGCTATTTTCCTGAATCTTACTTACTGTACCAGCCCCCAAGTCTATTGCTTATGAAATAATATGCTGTAGACTTAGAAATCTGCTTACTATTTGTTTGTCCGGTTCAAAGAGAATATATTTAACCCGGTTATAACTTGATAGTTTTAAATTTGCGATACACATTAGCCCCCAAGGGTCAAGTATCTTTACTTGTAAAGTGCTTGAGACTTAATATGTGTGACCCGGTATGGTAGGTTTAAAATTCTTCAGCATACATTAGCCCCCAAGTGCCAAGTATCTTTACTTGTAAAATGCTTGGGACTTTGAATGTTACCTTACCGTGAACCTTACCATAACCTGGTGTCAATGCAGGCCACCATAAGTCAATTTGAGTCGGAGCTTGCTGTCCTGAAGAGTCGTCTGGAAACTCAAGAACTTGAAACTCAGAAGGCCAACTCCAAATTTGAATTCAGTGTCTCTGAAAATGAGAAGTTGAAGAAAAATTTTGAATCAGAGAAGAAAGCTTGGGCTGATGAGAAGGCTTCCCTGGTGACTCGGGCCGAAAAAACAGAAGCATCTCTTGCAGAGGCAACAACCGAGTTGTTCGACTTAAAACGGCAGATATCTCAAATGGTCTCAGCCATCTTCGGTAAGTTACTGTGCAAAACCTCAAACATTGTAATCTTCCAATGACTATTGTAATAGTTACCTCCGGCTGACTGTTATGCTTTTGCACACAGGCCCCAGGAGTACCAACCTTAAGCAAACATGCTGATCAAGCTTAAAGCAGTTTACACCTTAGTGGAACAGCTGTACTCCGGGTCACAACGTGCCTTGGCCGTTGTAGCCTTATCAAACACCCCTCCCCGCCTTTTACAAGACGTGCTGAAGCATCTCGCTGTGCTACCTCAGCGAATTCAAGATTTAAGGCGGGCATCCGCAAGAGCCGGAGCCGTAGCCGCATTGAGCCGGGCAAAGGAATGGACGCCAAAGCTTGACTTAGCTGATCTCTCTCTTGGATATCCGAGCCTTAAGGAGGACGGTACTGCATTTGATGATCATGATTTCACCGCTTGTGTCAAAGTCGTACGTCCTTTGGCTACCCTTATTGGGAATGATACTGATCTTACTAAGTATTCGCCGGGCTATGATAGCGAGAACCGGAGAATTCCAAACATTCCATATGACCAAGTCAGCCTGATCCCTCCAACGCGTAAGCATACCTTTGCCCCTGAAGTGGACCCGGCCGGTTTAATAGATGACGAAGTTGAGTTTGAAGCCTTGAGTGGCATTGACTGGGCCTCGTCCACCTTCCAGGACAAAGCAACCGACAGAGAGGCGGAGAAGGATAACCCGGAGCCTTCAAGCATGCCGAAGGAATGAACTGCCAGGCGTTTTATAACTTCGTAAAAACAATGCTCCACTTATTCAGACTCGGGGAGTCTTGTAATAGGATAGAAAAAACCTCTCAATGTTTGTCATGCCTTCGCGCATGTTTATGGCGCTTAATACTTTCGTAAGCCGCCATTGTTATATATTTCCAGCTCATGTTGATCGTTTGTCTCCTTGATGTTAAATTTGCTTGCCTCATCCTGCAATCCCTTTGGTAACCCCACCTGTTTATGTGACCTTCACCATGTGGATGGATTCAACTCCTGAAAGTCAGAACATATAATGCTCACCTAGCACTTAACAACCTGGGATAATTAATATTAAGCCGGAAGAATCAAAAGCCATCTCACAGTGCTTTCAAAAAAAGGTCTCAAAATAGTCAAGTAATTATGCTTATGATATATAATAAACAATGTTCAAAAAAGGCCTCTGATTCGAATACGACCAGTAAACCATTCCAAAGGGGTTAAGCTAAGATTCGGATACGATCATATAGCCCCCAGTGGCTTTGGCGATGCCGATCAAGTGGGTATCGACAGCTATGTTCTCTTTGGTTCGAATACGACCTATGTTTGAACAGGAAGCCCCCAAGTGACCATAAGAGTTGTTTAATGACGCTGATTCGAATACGATGCACGTCAGACCCAAAGGAGTTAAGCTGTGATTCAAATATGATCAAGAAGCCCCCAAGTGGGTTTGGCAGTATGCCGATCAAGCGGGTATCGACATCTATGTTCTCTTTGGTTCGAATACGACCTATGTTTGAACAGGAAGCCCCCAAGTGATCATGGCTAGATTCAGATATGATCATAAGCCGGACCAAAGGGAAAGCCGGATTCAGATATGATCCGCTCCCTGTTGGTAGTTTCCACCACCTGACAAAGTAGACATAAAAACATTCTTTTGGGGAAAAAAGGACAGAGGTCCTGCTTTATTGCTTTATATAATATGTACATCATCAAAAATATATACATCTTAAGAGCCGGTGGCTCAAGTATAGTAAGGCCGAAGATGGGCAATATTCCACGGCCGGCGGGTCTCCTCCTCTGACTTACATGAGTCTTTGTGCTCTCGAACATCAATGAGGTAATATGACCCGTTGTTCAGATTCTTGCTGACCACAAAGGGTCCTTCCCAAGGCGGAGATAGCTTGTGCATGTAAGATTGCTCTTGGATGAGCCGGAGTACCAAGTCGCCTTCCTGAAAGGTTCTGCTCTTAACCCGGCGGCTGTGATAGCGGCGCAGGTCTTGCTGGTAAATCGCCGAGCGGGCTATTGCCAAGTCTCGCTCCTCATCCAACAAGTCAAGTGCGTCCTGACGAGCCTTTTTGTTATCCGCCTCAACGTAAGCCGCCACGCGGGGTGAGTCGTGTCGGATGTCACTTGGCAGAACTGCCTCTGCTCCATAGACCATGAAGAAAGGTGTGTAACCCGTAGATCTGTTAGGCGTAGTGTTGATGCTCCATAGCACAGAGGGTAACTCCTCCACCCAACAACCCGGAGTCCGTTTTAAGGGGACAAAGAGCCGGGGCTTGATACCCTTCAGGATCTCTTGATTAGCTCTTTCCGCTTGACCATTGGATTGAGGATGAGCAACAGCCAAAACATCAAGCCGGATATGTTCTCGTTGACAGAACTCTTCCATGGCTCCCTTGAAGAGATTTGTGCCATTATCAGTTATAATGCTGTGTGGGAAACCAAAACGAAAGATCACCTTTTTCATGAACTGAACCGCTGTGGCCGCATCACACTTACTGACTGGCTCCGCCTCAACCCACTTTGTAAATTTATCCACTGCCACCAGGAGATGTGTCTTTTTATCCTTAGACCTTTTGAAAGGTCCAACCATGTCAAGCCCCCAGACTGCAAACGGCCAAGTAATTGGGATCATCCTTAACTCTTGAGCCGGCACATGAGCACGTCGTGAGAACTTCTGACAACCGTCACACTTACTGACCAGATCCTCCGCATCAGCATGAGCCGTGAGCCAGTAGAAACCATGACGGAAAGCCTTGGCCACAAGAGATTTTGACCCGGCATGATGGCCACAATCCCCTTCATGGATCTCACGGAGTATTTCTTGGCCTTCCGTAGGGGACACACAGTGTTGAAACGCCCCAGTGACACTTAGGTGATGTAACTCGCCGTTAACAATCGTCATAGATTTGGAGCGCCTGACGATTTGTCTTGCCAAGGTCTCATCCTCGGGTAACTCACCCCGGGTCATGTAAGCCAAATAGGGCACTATCCAATCCGGGATAACGTGAAGAGCCGCCACCAGTTGTGCCTCCGGGTCTGGCACCGCTAGTTCTTCCTCGGTGGGCACCTTGACAGAAGGGTTATGCAAAACATCAAGAAAGGTGTTAGGTGGCACCGGCTTACGTTGAGATCCCAGCCGGCTCAAAGCATCAGCCGCCTCATTCTTCCTTCGATCAATGTGCTCCACTTGATAACCCTTGAAATGTCCAGCCACAGCATCTACTTCACGTCGATAAGCCGCCATGAGAGGATCCTTGGAATCCCACTTGCCTGACACCTGTTGAGCCACGAGATCTGAGTCGCCCAGACACCTTACCCGGCTTAAGTTCATCTCCTTGGCCATCCGGAGACCATGGAGTAAGGCCTCGTACTCAGCTGCATTGTTAGTACACGGGAACATAAGCCGGAGTACATAACAAAATTTGTCACCTCAAGGGGAAGTTAAAACAATTCCAGCCCCCGAGCCTTCTAGCTGTCTGGACCCGTCAAAGTGAATAGTCCAATATGTGTTATCTGGCTTCTCCTCAGGTGCCTGCAACTCTGTCCAATCATTGATAAAGTCCACCAAGGCCTGAGACTTAATAGCAGTACGTGGCATGTACTTCAAACCATGAGGCCCAAGCTCGATAGCCCACTTGGCGACTCGTCCTGTGGCCTCCCTATTCTGGATGATGTCTCCCAAAGGGGCAGAACTTACCACAATTATAGGATGACTTTGAAAGTACTGCTTCAACTTCCGGTTGGCCATAAACACTCCGTAAACGAGTTTCTGCCAATGTGGATATCTTTGTTTAGACTCAATGAGCACCTCACTGATATAGTAAACCGGCCGTTGAACCGGATGCTCCTTGCCAGCTTCCTTACGCTCCACCACGATGGCAACACTGACCGCTCGTGAATTAGCAGCCACATATAACAGCAACGGCTCTCTGTCAATGGGAGCCGCAAGAACCGGTGGTTCAGACAATTGCCTCTTCAAGTCTTCAAAGGCAGCATCCGCAGCATCACTCCAGACAAAGGTGTCAGTTTTCTTCATCATCTGATATAATGGAAGGGCCTTCTCACCTAACCGGCTTATGAACCGGCTTAAAGCGGCAACACGACCCGCCAGTCGCTGAACATCATTGATGCACGCCGGCTTAGCCAGAGAGGTAATCGCCTTAATCTTCTCCGGATTAGCTTCAATGCCTCTGTTTGACACCAGAAAACCTAAGAGCTTGCCCGCAGGTACACCAAACACACACTTGGCCGGGTTAAGCATCATCTTGTAAACCCGGAGATTATCAAATGTCTCTTTCAAGTCAGATATAAAGGTTTCCTTTTCTCTGGACTTCACCACAATGTCATCTACGTAAGCATGAACATTACGCCCAATTTGATCGTGCAAACAGTTCTGCACACACCGCTGATAAGTCGCCTGGGCACTTTTGAGTCCAAATGGCATAGATACATAACAGAAGGCTCCAAACGGAGTGATGAAAGCTGTCTTCTCCTGGTCCTTAACTGCCATCTTGATCTGATGATAACCAGAGTAAGCATCCAAGAAGCTCAAACATTCACAACCCGCCGTAGCATCAATGATTTGATCAATACGGGGGAGAGCAAAGGGATCAGCCGGACAAGCCTTGTTTAAGTCCGTGTAATCCACACACATCCGCCAAGTGCCGTTCTTCTTGAGCACTAACACCGGGTTAGCCAACCACTCCGGGTGAAAAACTTCAACAATAAACCCGGCCGCTAAGAGCCGGGCGACCTCTTCCCCAATAGCTTTCCGTCTCTCTTCGTTGAACCGTCGGAGAAACTGCCTGACCGGCTTATACTTTGGATCAATATTGAGAGTGTGCTCAGCGAGTTCCCTCGGTACACCCGGCATGTCAGAAGGTTTCCATGCAAAGATGTCCCGGTTCTCAAGGATGAACTCAATGAGCGCGCTTTCCTATTTAGGATCCAAATTGGCACTGATACTAAACTGCTTAGAAGCATCTCCTGGGGTAAAGTCAACAAGCTTTGTCTCAGCGGCCGACTTAAACTTCAACGCCGGGTCATGCTCAGTAGTTGGTTTCTTGAGGGAGGTCATATCCGCCGGGTCAACATTGTCTTGATAAAATTTGAGCTCCTCCGCGGCACAGGCAGACTCAGTGTAAGCCGTGTCGCCTTCTTCACATTCCAAGGCCACCTTTCGACTCCCATGCACAGTGATGGTGCCCTTGTAACCCGACATCTTGAGCTGTAAGTAAACGTAACATGGCCATGCCATGAATTTAGCATAAGCCGGTCGCCCAAACAGAGCGTGATATGGACTCCTGATTTTAACCACTTCAAACGTCAATTTCTCAGCCCCGGAGTCGTACTCATCTCCAAAGGCCACCTCCAATTCAATCTTACCAACTGGGTAAGCCGACTTACCCGGAACCACCCCATGGAAAACAGTGTTGGATGTTCTCAAATTCTTCTCAGTCAACCCCATGCGCTGAAAGGTCTCGTAGTAGAGGATATTGATGCTGCTACCACCGTCCATGAGTACCTTAGTGAATTTATATCCACCAACTTGGGGTGCTACCACCAAGGCTAACTGACCCGGATTATCGACCCGTGGAGGGTGATCCTCTCTGCTCCATATAATGGGCTGTTCTGACCATCTCAAATAACGAGGAATTGCCGGCTCAATAGAATTCACGGCCCTCTTATGAACCTTCTGGTCACGTTTGCATAAACTAGTGGTAAACACGTGATACTGCCCACCACTCAACTGTTTCGGATGGCTTTGATAACCCGACTGCTGCTGCTGTTGCCCTCCTTGACCAGACTGCTGCTGACTATTACCGCCTGGATGCCCCTGAAAGCCGGAATTTGAACCACCGCCCGGGCCATGAAAACCGCCAGCCCCTGAGCCGCCGCCAGATCCATGACTGCCATCAAAGGTGTTGGAATTTTTAAATGCCTTCATGATCGCGCAATCCTTCCATAGGTGTGTGGCGGGGTGCTCCCGGGTGCCGTGTTTCGGGCAGGGCTCATTGAGTAGCTGCTCAAGAGATGGGCCTGACCCGCCGGATCGAGGCGGCTTACCCTTATGTCTCTTATTGTTACCTTGCGCATTGGCATTGGCCACAAACTCCTGGTTACCACCCGCCTTACGCTTATTGCCGCTTTGGTTCCCCGGGTTATGCTGTTGACCCTTTCCATTGACGTTCCTTTTTTCCTTCCCTGTCTTCTCATCGTCAGACGCGGGATCCTTGGTACTATCAGAATCGGCATATTTGACTAAAGCCGCCATCAGCGTACCCATATCCTTGCAGTCACGTTTAAGGCGCCCCAGTTTCTGCCTCAGCGGCTCAAAGCTGCAATTCTTCTCCAACATAAGGACTGCAGAACCGGCATCCATCTTGTCAGATGAATGAATTATCTTCTTGACCCGGCGTATCCAATGGGTGGTGGATTCACCCTCCTCCTGCTTACAATTCGTCAAGTCCACGATCGACATGGATTGCTTACAGGTGTCCTTGAAGTTCTGGATGAAACGGGCTTTTAACTCTTCCCATGAACCAATGGAATTGGGTGGCAAACCCTTCAACCAAGACCGGGCCGTTCCATCTAGCATCATGGTGAAATATTTAGCCATTGCCGCGTCACTGACTTCCAACAGCTCCATGGCCATCTCATAACTCTCGATCCATGCTCCGGGCTGTAAGTCGGCCGTGTAATTCGGCACCTTTCGAGGTCCCTTGAAGTCCTTGGGCAGGCGCACGTTGCGCAAAGCCGGTACCAAACAAGGAACACCACCGGTTCTAGTGGCTACTCCCGCCTCAACAGAAGTCGTTGGATACTCTGGGATATCCTGATGAGCCGCCTGTTGAGCCGCCAGCTGAGCCGCCCGCTCGTTCTCCTGACGTATTCGGTCTTGCACCGGGTTATAGCCACCATGTTGGTTACGGCGTTGGGCGTTGCTTGACAAAGCTTCGGACTCCATGTGCCTGCTGTAACTCGGGCTCCGGTTCTGACGAGGCGGTGCTAACCAAGGCGGAGGAGTTGAATGAATCCTGTCCTGCTGTAAGAATAGGTCTCTTGCTGAGCCAGGGCCGTCTGGAGAAGCTCTCTGACCCTCCGGGTCTCCACCGCTGTCGGGTCATCACCGTCCATGGGCAGAGCCGCCAAGCGCGCCGAAGCCGCGATTAAGTTCTCCATGGGGTTGGAAAAGTGACCCTCCGGTATCGGCACATAACGCGGTGGTGCCATGCTCACATGAGGAGGTGGCATCTCTCGAGGCTGAGCCGGTCCTCCTGCTCCGGCTGTCATAAACTGATTGGTATCTGGCGGGTTACTTGGGCCGGCTCCGGGTGTAGCGAAAAGAACCCGAGGGTCGTAATTCGGAGGTAAACGGGATTGGGTTTTCTGGTGTCTCCTCCTCATTACCTCATTGGACGCGTTTAAGCTCATCGTGAGCTGGTAAGCTTCTGACTGCAACCGCTGTGCCTGGGCGTCGAGAGCCGCCCGCTCTGTAGCTAGTCTAGTATCCTCAGCTACCAAGGCCTCCTTGGCCTGAGCTATCTCCTCACGCACCCGTGCCACCTCCGCGTCATGCTCATCTTTGTTCGCAGGGATGACCGTGGCGGTTAACAGGACCGTAAGCTTGTCCATGAGGTCTATCAGCACCTGAGCCGGCGGGCGCACAGGGCCACCTGCCACGGCTGTCCCTATTCCGGATGTTATTGCTACAGCAGCCGTAGAGTTAGAGCTGGGTTGAGTTCCAGCCATGAAGATTCCTGCCCATCTTGGCGGCTCATAGGGGTCCGAAATACTGATGCCACGACTGTCTTGCACCTGATACAACAAATCTGTTAAACCGGCGGACGAATCACCATCTGAGAGGATGGCTATCTCACCATCATCTTCAGATTCTTTAGAAAGTTCCTCTCCGTGGATGCAGCCCATGAAAGCACGCTTCATGACGGGTTGAGCTCGGGTCTTCCTTGCACGCTGAGCCGTCTCGATGAGGTCGGTGCCACTGTCCGGCTCAGGTCCCGGCTCTCCGACCCGGCCGATGAAGACGTGGATTCCGCCGAAGGGAACCCGGTACCCGTACTCAATTGAGCCGGCGTCGGGGCCCCAGCCTTCGTCGTCGATGTAGATCTTACCGCGACGACTCTTGGTCATTTGGCCTGTTACGTATCCCTTGAGCCCTTCGAAGTTTCCCTTCAAGAACTCAAATCCACCATGCGCTGGCCCCACGGTGGGCGCCAACTGTCGTGGAATTGTCACGTCAGATGTCCTCGTGAAAGGACTTAGTTGTGGAGCCATCGCAACTAGGAAGCTTGAAGGGGTTAATCGGGACAAAGGACACGAGAGGGTTTATACTAGTTCGGCCCCTTACGGTGAAGGTAAGGCCTACGTCTAGTTGGGTTGGTATTGATGTTTCGATGACCAGGGAGCGAGATACGCTATGCCCGGCTCTCGATGAGTTGTTTCTTGCCCTAAGCCGCTAGTAGGTCGTCCCCTTATATACACGGGTTGACGCCCTGCGGCTTACAAAGTCCCGGCCGGCTTATAAACAGTGTCCGGCTCGGTGACTAGTTAAATCTACCTTATGATACAAGTCATGCCATTATGGCGGTTTACTACAACGGGCCTTAAGTCGCCTGTGGGCCTTAAGCCCTCTATTGAACCGCCATCTTCATGCTTTGGTCTTGGGCTTCTTTCTGGCGAGTTCTCTTTGCGTAACCCGGCCCCTCCTGGGCGGCTTACACAAATAGTTATATCCCCAACAGGTCCATAGTTATTAGCTAGATGGCTTCTTCTCTCTTTTTGGATCTCAATACCATGTTCTCCCCCTCTCTTGTGGAGATCTATTTGATGTAACTCTTTCTGTGGTGTGTTTGTCGAGATCCAATGAATTGTGGGTTTATGATCAAGTTTATCTATGAGAAATATTTGAATCTCCTCTGAATTATTTTATGTATGATTGAGTTATCTTTGCAAGTCTCTTCGAATTATCAGTTTGGTTTGGCCTACTAGATTGATCTTTCTTGCCATGGAAGAAGTTCTTAGCTTTGGGTTCAATCTTGTGGTGTCCTTACCCAGTGGCAGCAGGGGTTGCAAGGCACGTATTGTATTGTTGCCATCGAGGATAAAAAGATGGGGTTTATATCATATTGCTTGAGTTTATACCTCTATATCATGTCATCTTTCTTAATGCGTTACTCTGTTCTTATGACCTTAATACTCTAGATGCATGCTGGATAGCGGTCGATGTGTGGAGTAATAGTAGTAGATGCAGGCAGGAGTCGGTCTACTTGTCACGCACGTGATGCCTATATACATGATCATGCCTAGATAATCTCATAATTATTCGCTTTTCTATGAATTGCTCGACAGTAATTTGTTCACCCATCGTAATACTTATGCTATCTTGAGAGAAGCCACTAGTGAAACCTATGGCCCCCGGGTCTATTTTTTATCATATAAGCTTTCAATCTACTTTTATTTGCATCTTTACTTTTCCAAACTATATCATAAAATACCAAAAATATATTTATCTTATCATATTATCTCTATCAGATCTCACTTTCGCAAGTGGTCGTGAAGGGATTGACAACCCCTTTATTGCGTTGGTTGCGAGTTCTTGTTTGTTTGTGTAGGTGCGTGGGACTTTTGAGGAGCCCCCTACTGGATTGATACCTTGGTTCTCAAAACTGAGGGAAATACTTGTGCTACTATTGCTGCATCACCCTTTCATCTTCAAGGAAAACCAACGCAAGCTTAAGACGTAGAAATTGACATCTAACGGTCTGACGCTGGTAGAGTTGATTTTTGAGAAATCTTGTGTACGCATGACCTAAGTAGGCCCACAAGTCAGCTTCCAAATCTGTGGTAGACAACATAGATCCCATTTGCTATTTTTTTAATAATTTGCAGCCCATTTGCTAATTCTTAAGTAATTTATTACAACCCATTTTCTGCCCAGGACCACAGTCAAAAAGTTCAACCTTATTTTGCATATTTCGGTGGAGTCCGAACTGTTGTAATCCCGAAATGATAAACATTTTTTAAAAACTTATTGATTTGCCAAAAAAGCATTTTGTTTTTGTAAGAAAACAAGACGTGGGACAATTGAGTTGGTTTAAGGGAAAACATGTGGTAAAAAAATTAGCACTGGGAGGGAAAACAACAACAAAAATAAGGATGTAAATATGAAAAGGGAACTTTATGTATTTTCAATATAATGATATGTGTATATGAACTAGTAAAACTATGGGTAGAGAGTAGAAAAAGGAAGTAGGACATGGCGTTTCAAAAGGAAAATAGAACTGGGTTGTGTGTTTGATTCAGTAAGAAAACTGCCAGCGGATGTTGTAAGACATAATATAACTAACGCTGGCGGACCAGAGGCCAGTAGATACCCGCTGCTAGATCTTTGTGCCCCGTTGTCGTCATGGGCCGGGCCTGTTAAAAACAAAAGCAAGCCTGGGCAGTCTACAACCTAGTTGAAACTTTCCCGGCCTAAAAAAACAATATACCTACTCAATAAACGAGAGAATTCTGCAAGTACAGCCTGATAACTGGGATGCAACAGGTATATATTTTTTTCATCGTGATAATAAGTGCATGAACTTGTTTCAAAAAATTTGGAGAACTGGGAATTTGAACGGCAGGTCCTTATGCCACCCATCAAATAAAAATCAGGTACCTGAAAATTCGTTTCGAAACAAATGATTTAGCTTTATATCCACGTCGACCCTCAGCGTGATGGTTGGAAGCAAATGCCAAGTTCATACCAAAAGATCGTTAACAACAATACCAACTTGCGGACGACAAGGTAGTACAAGTACCAATACCAAACTAACTTATAACATTTTCAGTCTTGGCCCTAGTGTTCGTCTGGTCGAAAATCTTGCAGAGGACCAGCTCCCGCTCCTTCTCTTGCTCCAGGTCCCCGAGGTGGTACTGGTGCATCACCCAGTTGGTCCTCTGCTGGTTGAAGTTCTTTTTTTTCGGGAATGGTCGAAGTTCTTATTGGTGTGCAGCACCAGAACCTTTTTGCTGCCCATCTGCTGGCCATTGACCATCACCGGCAAGGTATTGCTGGTCTTGTGCCGCATCACGTGCATGCCGCACTCCGACTGTATCTTGCAAGGCGTCCACGTGCCCCTTTTGAACACCCTGGAGTTGCGCTGGAAGAAATGCTTGCTTAGGCCACTCCGTGTGATACCTATAGTATTGTCGAATACAGGTTTTAGTGTACGTAGTCAGCATTTTCATAACATCTTTGGCATGTTGCAGTCACATGTTTCACTTTTTATTAACTGTCAAATTGTAATTGCTTCACTAGGTCTGCGTCTAAAAAGAAAAATAGAGCTATAAACAAAGGAATATGTTTGTGCAAGTAGAGGGTCGATCGGTGTCTTACCTGGAAGTTTATTAGGATGGGTGTAGCATATGCCGTGCTCGCTATCGATGGTTGGTATGAACAAATCGATGAGAGGGTGAGATCTCACGCTATCAGCACTCACTTTGGCCTCAAGGTGCTCGATCAGCTCATGATCCCTGGGATCGAACTTGATGCCAACCGGCAGGACCGGCCAATCATTCTTGGAGTTGCATCGGTTAATTCCAGTTATATGGTACTCAATGTATGATCAATCGACTGTTTTAAGTGAATGATGAAAGATTTCAAAAGATAAGTGGTAGTACTCCAAATCCGAAGTCCACAATACCTGAACACGTTGCCGGGATTCTTGTCTCACCTCATGCGCAGCGTGTTGTCACGTCAATTCAATGTGAGGACATGATGAATAATTTGAACGACATATACTAGTACTACTACTGTACAAGTACTTACTAGTCGTATTTAGTGTCACATTTTAAGCATATGTTTAACTAACAAAATATCAATGCATGTCACCGAAAATTATTCCATTGGAAACTATGTTCAAATACGAATAAAACGATATAATTTTTGTGACATGCATTAACATTTAGTTAGTGAAATTTATGGTCAAAATTTGACACAAATTACGAAGGGGACCAATAAACCAGGAGGGAGGTAGTAGTACGAGTAGCGCAATATACGGTATACAGGACTAGTGCAAATTTACAATGGAGTAAGAAGTTACAAGGCTGTGCGACAGACTTTGTAGGCTACATGAGTAATACAAAATATAATTCCCATTGGGCAACACTTTCACCAACAAGTATGCACTTGAAGCCTAATTGTATATATATATATGGCTTCTGCACAACATCTCCATCATCATTATTAGTACATCCTACGCAGGTGAGTTAGGATGCACTTGATCCTAGAAAGGTATCTATCCTTAAAATCAGAGGAGTGCTTCAAACTAACAACAGTGCATAATATCCAACAAAAGAGGGTCATGCTACAGCAGCAGGATACATGGCTTAGTATAGATATCAGTATGAATCAAGTTGTGCATATTTTCTGTTGGCATGAACCACATCGCCGCATGTCGGGTTTGCAAAAGCCATCCATCGCATGGAATCTTGATGCCTTTCACACACTGAATATTATCTGGCAACAAGCTGTGTCGACGAATCTCTGGATATGGTGATTCATGAAACCCATGGTATGATGTGTAAACACAGTTCTCCCTGGCGAATGGAAGTTGCATAGCACGGTAATCATCGCCGGTGATATGATCGATGATTGGTTGGATGATCGGATAATTGAGCCCGAGGAACATGGAGTGGTTGTCGAGGCTATAAACCCGCCTCCAATTGAATACGCCTGACCCAACGGAGCCGGGATCTTTCTCGAACACGAAGCAGCCATAGCCATCAATGTCACATACGCCCCAGGCATTGTACTGCATGTGGTTTGATGTAATGGTTTGGTCAATTTGGTACATGCAAATGAGCATCAAATGACCGTAGTCAGCTGAATGAGCGATAAACCACCACCCATTGGCTGGTATGATTCCAGGTCCTGGAATCAGGAAGGCCAGCGCATTTGCGTCTGCTGCAACAATTCAAATTGGAGACCAAAAGGAAAAAAATAAACAATCATGTTTAGAGTATGTGCGGAATTAAGATTGTTATAATAGTTACACGTATCATAGACAGAGAATTGCAATGTCGTGGTCATAATCATACCCCAAGTTAAAAAAAATAAGCCAATGGCTTTCATATTCTAGCAATATATCATGGTTCAAACATCATGTAACAATGAGAGGAAAACAGATATGATAGGGCCTGCTCATATTCTACCATAGCACTTACTGCTATTCCCATATGAACTCTAAGCAATAACATGATTTGTTATAAAAATCCTGGAAATGAGAGTAACATATAGCAGTCATGAGGTTATACTCATAATATCTATTCTAACAATCATTAGATGCCAATTGTTCTCATATCAATTCTAACAATAACATGTGTGGTCATAAACATCTAGGAAATGAGAGGAACATATAGCAATGATGTGGTTATAGACATACTATATATTCTAAATTTGTAACAATGAACAGTCAGTCGTATTCATAAGGTAAAGATGAGATGAGATAGAACAATTACACGACGATAGATTCCACCGGTATAGGCAGCCAATCTATGCGTCGACTGCGTAAACGATGCCATCATGCACTATAGCATCAGACAGAAATGTTGGCTGAAGAGGATTGACGATGAGCCATAACCATGTATGGCGAATGGATTCCAAATAGACTAATCCCATGTTGAACACGACAATGATCTTGTAATCCATGTAGTCTTCTGATGGTGCGGGCACTTCACAGATTACAACCTTCAGCAAACAGAGGTCGAGCCAAAAGCTCGACGCGTCTCGTGCGTAGTAGACAGGAGTGTCCGGCGGGCCGCAAGGATCGATGGCGGCAGTATCCGACGATGGAAGGGTGATCTCTTGCTGGGTGTAGATATCCACGAGAAGCCACGGACTATCGGATTGGTGGATGAGGACGATCCAGTTGGCCTTCATGCCCGCCCAGTAGTGGCCGCGCATGAAGGATAGATGGACGGGTAGTGGTAGCATGTCGAGGGGCACCACGGCAACCTCCATGGGATCGTCAAGTCGGTGTCTGGGCCACCTGCGAGGATCGGGCATCAGCAAGTAGGGTGTCTTGAAAAGAGCCGACGGGTTGCAAACAAGTAGACGGTACAAAGACACCGAGCATGCAGCCAGACGGACGGTGTTGAGAATGTCCATACGATTAAATGTAATCTCCAAGAGAACATCGGGGAGGGAATTCCAATCACGGCTCTGTGTGTCAGTCGGTTCTGCCACAGGGTTTTTTAGGGTGCTGAGTGACTGAGGTTTTCGGTGCCTGCGAGCCAGCGGGGAAGTGGATTTGGGCGGGCGAGCGAAGAAGATGGCCTGTGTGGCCGAGCAATGAGTGGGGGGATATGGTACGCGTGAGCTACCAAGGAAGATGGCGTGGGTAGGCGAGCAGTGAGCGGGGGGAAATGGTGTGCGGCCGATGATGGGAAAGAGAGGAGGAAGAAGAGTGAAAGACGGGGAAGAAAGTGCATTAAATCTCAATTCTACTAGTACTACTACCAGGATATACCGTCCTTCGGAGTGTAAATAGTTACGCCGATGACATGTGGGTCAACCTCAAGAGGGCCCATATGTCAGTTAATGGAGGAGAGAGGTGCGTAGTCGTATTTGCGGAAGCATGCTCCACTAGCAAACATGATGGCAGTACTGGGTAAGGTTGATTTAGTAACACCAACATGTTGGTTTAGCTTATTAATTAAGTGTCCCATCTGCTGCAACGTGTATTGTCACTTCACTGTGAAGACTAATTGAATAGTTCTCTCTGACCGAGATGGGGAATAATGGATCGCGAAGACTTCCTATCTACAGTATCCCTATGCCTGTACGCTCAGGCCCCTCCCAATGCTCCGCCTTGTACAGGGGCTAAGGCTGCCATGTAGGCAAAACGTCTGATGTGGCAAGGTAATTAAGAGGAGAGAGATAAGTGTGGTGACCCCAGTACTAAGCGCGAGAACCTAGACAAAAGACTTAAATGTAAGAATCCCACAGACACATGAAGAACTTTAGTTACAAATCATCAAATAAAGGATGCTTAGCACCAACAAGTTAAGCACCTATGCATTGGGAGCTTTAGTTGCTAAAGTTTTTAATGTGCTTAGCACCCCATGTAAGCACCGATGCATTGGAAGTAGCCTCATCCTGTCCAACAAGATGAAACATTGGCCAAGGCACCCGACGCCAATAATGTAGGAGTACTAGTACTACCTCCTTTCCAGTTTATAGGGCTCAATTCAAAAATCTCATCAACCAAGGTAGATGACGAGTGGTGGAATAATTTTTGTACTTTGCAAAAACACTCAATTAATGCACTTGTTTTCCTCAAAAAATTATGTTTACCGGTGCATTAATTTGTGTCAAACTTTGACCATCTACTCCCTCCATCCAAGTGAATAAGTAATCTTTGGTTGTGCACCATGACCAAGGAGGGAAAAACAAGAGAACTTAATGTTTATTTGCTACTCCCTCTGTTCCTAAATATAGTCTTTTTAGACATTCAAATGGAATACAACATATGGATGTATGTAGACATATTTTAGAGTGTAGATTCACTCATTTTTCTTCGTACGTAGTCACTTGTTGAAATATCTAGAAAGACAAATACTCCATATTTGGGAACAGAGGGAGGCTTTTACTCCGTATTTGGGAACAGAGGAAGTATCACCATATGGAGGGAACAGAGGAAGCTTGAAATATGAACATGTCAATGGGAGGGCGTAAAAGCCTCATGCATGCATGCAACATGCAACACTCACACGTACACATGGACGCACGCAACACTCACGCACCCATGCGGCACACAGCACACGACACAACACACACGCTCATGCTCAAGTGCTCAACCTACTCCCTACTTCCATGAAAGACTGTACATTTACAGATTTACACATTGACCAGGGCATAATTAACGCCCAAAAGTAGCAGACTTATGTGTGAATGCAAGCATTGAGAGAAGAAGATTAAATGAAGGTTGTTGCATGCTGTAATTAAGGATAGACATGTAGCCTATAGCTAGAGCACAAGTTGGTGCATTAGTCAATCAATATCGATTTAGATTAAAGGCTAAATGCATTGGAAGTGTAGATGTACACTCTTTGTTTTCTAGCCAATGTACAGTCTTTGTTGGAAGACCGAGGGAGTACACGTGCATGCACTCACATACACAGCCAGGGTGGTTCACGTGCAAGGGTTGGACTCCTGTCGCGCCTGCGTAAAGTTTTGTTTAACTGATTTCTTTGCTCTGCGAACTGACAGGTGGGACCCAGAAACCAGGTGACAATTTAACCAGTCAACAAAGTGCCACGTCGACTATGTGGCTGGTCAGTAGGGTGCAATACGGTGCTCTATGACGAGCTAGTGATCGTATAATCACCACAAAACTATATATAGTGATCGTAAAGAGCGTATTGTTACATACGTTGACCGCTAGTGTATTTTTCTTGTTTTAAGTTAAGCCATATTAACCGGAAAGGACGCAGTATGGACTAGTACTAGTACTGCTTTGATGTGTCCCGTCAACTCGCCGAACGAGGGGAAGCTTGCTTACTACGCCTCTCCCTCGCCCACGCGCTTGGTGGCTCGCTAGGCAAGGAGAGGATTTTGACTACAGCGCCCTCTCCCTCTCCCTCTCCCTCTCGCTCGCCCTTGCCCTCGTGGTGGACGTGCAGCAGTTCAATCAGTGTCAGATTGCCAGAAGCATATTGTACTGTAGTACCATCATTGTTGGACCTTCTGAAGAGACGAAGAGCCAAGTGCAAGGTTCACACGAGTACGAACTGTTGAACCTCCCAAAGAGAAAAACAGCCAAGCGCAAGGTTTTATAGGAGTTGTCGTCCTAGTAGAAGTATGCTACAACTATAGCGAACGATGCTACTGTATGATGTCGCCACGTCACCTATATCCAAACTTGTGCCACCTTTTTTTTCTCAAAGAGCGTGTTGGAGCCCGTGCAACAACCACAAAAGTTGCACGTACACATAACACATTTACTAGTAATAAATTCTAAAGGACCAATGCCAGTATGCCACACAAGTTCATCTCCAATTCATGTGATAAATTTGTGCACGACTAGTCTACATATATTCACAGCACTATGCTACGTCTTGAGCTTGCGTTGGTTTTCCTTGAAGAGGAAAGGGTGATGCGGCAATAGTAGCATAAGTATTTCCCTCGGTTTTTGAGAACCAAGGTATCAATCCAGTAGGAGGATCCTCAAAAGTCACACACACCTACACAAACAAACAAGAACCTCACAACCAATGCAATAAAGGGGTTGTCAATCCCTTCACGGCCACTTGTGAAAGTGAGATCTGATAGAGATAATATGATAAGATAAATATATTTTTGGTACTTTATAATATAGATAGGAAAAGTAAAGATGCAAATAAAAGTAGCTTGAAAGCTTATATGATAAAAGATAGACCCGGGGGCCATAGGTTTCACTAGTGGCTTCTCTCAAGATAGCATAAGTATTACGGTGGGTGAACAAATTACTGTCAAGCAATTGATAGAAAAGCGAATAATTATGAGATTATCTAGGCATGATCATGTATATAGGCATCATGTCTGTGACAAGTAGACCAGATCCTGCCTGCATCTACTACTATTACTCCACACATCGACCGCTATCCAGCATGCATCTAGAGTATTAAGTTCATAAAGAATAGAGTAACGCATTAAGAAAGATGACATGATGTAGAGGGATAAAGTCATGCAATATGATATAAACCCCATATTTTTATCCTCGATGGCAACAATACAATACGTGCCTTGCTGCCCCTGCTATCATGGGGAAAGGACACCGCAAGATTGAACCCAAAGCTAAGCACTTCTCCCATTGCAAGAAAGATCAATCTAGTAGGCCAAACCAAACTGATAATTTGAAGAGACTTGCAAAGATAACTTAATTGAAGGAAATATGCCCTAGGGGCAATAATAAAGTTGTTATTTATATTTCCTTATATCATGATAAATGTTTATTATTCATGCTAGAATTGTATTAACCGAAAACATAATACATGTGTGAATACATAGACAAACATAGTGTCACTGGTATGCCTCTACTTGACTAGCTCGTTGATCAAAGATGGTTTAGTTTCCTAGCCATAGACATGAGTTATCATTTGATCAATGGGATCACATCATTAGGAGAATGATGTGATTGACTTGACCCATTCCGTTAGCTTAGCACTTGATCGTTTAGTATGTTTCTATTGCTTTCTTCATGACTTATACAGGTTCCTATGACTATGAGATTATGCAACTCCCGTTTACCGGAGGAACACTTTGTGTGCTACCAAACATCACAATGTAACTGGGTGATTATAAAGGTGGTCTACAGGGGTCTCCGAAGGTACTTGTTGAGTTGGCGTATTTCGAGATTAGGATTTGTCACTCCGATTGTCGGAGAGGTATCTCTGGGCCCTCTTGGTAATGCACATCACTATAAGCCTTGCAAGCAATGTGACTAATGAGTTAGTTGTGGGATGATGCATTACATAACGAGTAAAGAGACTTGCTGGTAACGAGATTGAACTCGGTATTGAGATACCGACGATCGAATCTCGGGCAAGTAACATACCGATGACAAAGGGAACAACGTATGTTGTTATGCGGTTTGACCGATAAAGATCTTCGTAGAATATGTGGGAGCCAATATGAGCATCCAGGTTCCGCTATTGGTTATTGACCGGAGATGTGTCTCGGCCATGTCTACATAGTTCTCGAACCTGTAGGGTTCGCACGCTTAACATTTGGTGACGATTTATATTATGAGTTATGTGTTTTGATGTACCTAAGGTAGTTCTGAGTCCCGGATGAGATTGGGGACATGACGAGGAGTCTCGAAATGGTTGAGATGTAAAGATCGATATATTGGATGACTATATTCGGACATCGGAAAGGTTCCGAGTGATCCGGGTATATTTCGGAGTACCGGAGAGTTACGAGAATTCCTATTAGGCCTTAATGGGCCATACGGAAAAGGAGAGAAAGGCCTCAAAGGGTGGCCGCACCCCTCCCCATGGACTGGTCTGAATTGGACTAGGGAGGGGGGGCCCTTTCCTTCCTTCTCCTTTTTCCTTCCCTTCTCCTACTCCTACAAGGAAAGGAGGAGTCCTACTCCCGGTGGGAGTAGGACTCCCCCCTTGGCGCGCCCACCTCTTGGCCGGCCGCCTCCTCCCTTGCTCCTTTATATACGGGGGCAGGGGAGCACCTCTAGACACACAAGTTGATCTGTTGATCTCTCCCAGCCGTGTGCGGTAACCCCCTCCACCATATTCCACCTCAGTAATATCGTAGCAGTGCTTAGGTGAAGCCCTGTGTCGGTAGCATCATCAACACCATCATCACGCCGTCGTGCTGACGGAACTCTCCCGCAAAGCTCTGCTGGATCGGAATCGAGCTGAACGTGTGCTGAACTCGGAGGTGCCGTACGTTCGGTACTTGGATCGGTCGGATCATGAAGACGTACGACTACATCAACCGCGTTGTGCTAACGCTTCCGCTTTTGGTCTACGAGGGTACATGGACACACTCTCCCCTCTCGTTGCTATGTATCACCATGATCTTGCGTGTGCGTAGGAAATATTTGAAATTACTACATTCTCCAACAGTGGCATCCGAGCCAGGTTTTATGCGTAGATGTTATATGCACGAGTAGAACACAAGTGAGTTGTGGGCGATACAAGTCATACTGCTTACCAGCATGTCATACTTTGGTTCGGCGGTATTGTTAGATGAAGCGGCCCGGACCGACATTACGCGTACACTTACGCGAGACTGGTTTTACCGCCGTGCTTTGCACATAGATGACTAGAGGGTGTCAGTTTCTCCAACTTTAGTTGAACCAAGTGTGGCTATGCCATGTCCTTGAGAAGGTTAAAACAACACTAACTTGACAAACTATCGTTGTTGTTTCGATGCGTAGGTAAGAACGGTTCTTTCTTAGCCCGTAAGAGCCATGTAAAACTTGCAACAACAAAGTAGAGGACGTCTAACTTGTTTTTGCAGGGCATGTTGTGATGTGATATGGTCAAGGCATGATACTAAATTTTATTGTATGAGATGATCATGTTTTGTAACAGAGTTATCGGCAACTAGCAAGAGCCATATGGTTGTCGCTTTATTGTATGCAATGCAATCGCCCTATAATTGCTTTACTTTATTACTAAGCGGTAGCGATAGTCGTAGAAGCAATAGTTGGCAAGACGACAATGATGCTATGATGGAGATCAAGGTGTCGCGCCGGTGACGATGGTGATCATGACGGTGCTTCGGAGATGGAGATCACAAGCACAAGATGATGATGGCCATATCATATCACTTATATTGATTGCATGTGATGTTTATCTTTTATGCATCTTATCTTGCTTTGATTGACGGTAGCATTATAAGATGATCTCTCACTAAATTTCAAGATAAAAGTGTTCTCCCTGAGTATGCACCGTTGCCAAAGTTCGTCGTGCCCAGACACCACGTGATGATTGGGTGTGATATGCTCTACGTCCATCTACAACGGGTGCAAGCCAGTTTTGCACACGCAGAATACTCAGGTTAAACTTGACGAGCCTAGCATATGCAGATATGGCCTCGGAACACTGTGACCGAAAGGTCGAGTGTGAATCATATAGTAGATATGATCAACATAGTGATGTTCACCATTGAAAACTACTCCATTTCACGTGATGATCGGTTATGGTTTAGTTGATTTGGATCACGTGATCACTTAGATGATTAGAGGGATGTCTATCTAAGTGGGAGTTCTTAAGTAATATGATTAATTGAACTTTAAATTTATCATGAACTTTGTCCTGGTAGTATTTTGCAAATTATGTTGTAGATCAATAGCTCGCATTGTTGCTTTCATAGGTTTATTTTGATATGTTCCTAGAGAAAACTGTGTTGAAAGATGTTAGTAGCAATGATGCGGATTGGATCCGTGATCTGAGGATTGTCCTCATTGCTGCACAGAAGAATTATGTCCTTGATGCACTGCTAGGTGACAGACCTATTGCAAGAGCAGATGCAGACGTTATGAACATTTGGCTAACTCAATATGATGACTACTTGATAGTTCAGTGCACCATGCTTAAACGGCTTAGAATCGGGACTTCAAAGACGTTTTGAACGCCATGGACCATATGAGATGTTCCAGGAGTTGAAGTTAATATTTCAAGCAAATACCCGAGTTGAGAGATATGAAGTCTCCAACAAGTTCTATAGCTAAAAGATGGAGGAGAATTGCTCAACTAGTGAGCATGTGCTCAGATTGTCTGGGTACTACAATTTCTTGAATCAAGTGGGAGTTAATCTTCTAGATAAGATAGTGATTGACAGAGTTCTCTAGTCACCATCACCAAGTTATTAGAACTTCGTGATGAACTATAGTATGCAAGGGATGAAAAAAATGATTCTCGAGCTCTTCGTGATGTTGAAATCGACGAAGGTAGAAATCAAGAAAGAGCATAAAGTGTTGATGATTGAGAAGACCACTAGTTTCAAGCAAAGGGCAAAGGGAAAGAAAGGGAAACTTCAAGTAGAATGGCAAGCAAGTTGTCACTCCCGCGAAGAAGCCCAAAGCTGGACCAAAGCCTGAAACTGAGTGCTTACACTACAAAGGAAATGGTCACTGGAAACGGAAATGCCCTGAATATTTGGTGGATAAGAAGGATGGCAAAGTGAACAAGGGTATATTTGATATACATGTTATTGATGTGTGCCTTACTAGAGTTTATAGTAGCCCCTGAGTATTTGATACTTGTTCGGTTGCTAAAATTAGTAACTCGAAACATGAGTTACATAATAAATAGAGACTAGTTGAGGGGAAGTGACGATGAGTGTTGGAAGTAGTTCCAAGATTGATATGATCATCATTACACACTCCCTATACTTTCAGGATTAGTGTTAAACCTAAATAAATGTTATTTGGCGTTTGTGTTGAGCATGAATATGATTTGATCATGTTTATTGCAATACGGTTATTCATTTAAAGTCAGAAAATAATTGTTGTTCTGTTTACATGAATAAAACCTTCAATGGTCATACACCCAATGAAAATAGTTTGTTGGATCTCGATCGTAGTGATACACATATTCATAATATTGATGCCAAAAGATGCAATGTTAATAATGATAGTGCAACTTATTTGTGGCACTGCCGTTTGGGTCATATCGGTGTAAAGCGCATGAAGAAACTCCATAAAGATGGATTTTTCGGAATCACTTGGTTATGACTCATTTGATGCTTGCGAACCATGCCTTTTGGGCAAGATGACTAAAACTCCGTTCTCCAGAACAATGGAACGAGCTACTGACTTGTTGGAAATAATACATACTGATGTATGCAGACCAATGAGTATTAAGGCTCGTGGCGGGTATCGTTAGTTTCTAACCTTCACAAATGATTTGAGCAGATATGGGTATATCTACTTGATGAAACATAAGTCTGAAATAGTTGAAAGGTTCAAAGAATTTCAGAGTGAAGTGGAAAATCATCGTAACAAGAAAATAAAGTTTTTGCAGTCTGATCGTGGAGATGAATATTTGAGTTACGAGTTTGGCCTTCAGTTAAAATAATGTGGAATAGTTTCACAAACTCATGCCACCTAGAACACCATAGTGTAACGGTGTGTCCGAACATCATAAACGCACTTTATTTGGTATGGTGCGATCAATGATGTCTCTTACCGATTTACCAATATCGTTTTGGGGTTATGCATTAGAGATAGCTGCATTCACGTTAAATAGGGCACCATCAAAATCTGTTGAGACGACGCCTTATGAACTGTGGTTTGGCAAGAAACCAAAGTTGTCATTTTTAAAGTTTGGGGTTGCGATGTTTATGTGAAAAAGTTTCAACCTGATAAGCTCAAACCAAAATCGGAG
Source organism: Triticum aestivum (assembly GCF_018294505.1). NCBI lineage: Eukaryota > Viridiplantae > Streptophyta > Magnoliopsida > Poales > Poaceae > Triticum > Triticum aestivum. The sequence goes on from NC_057798.1 coordinate 384,938,502, forward strand.
AAGTGCGTCTTCATAGAATACCCAAAGGAAATTGTTGGGTACTAGGGATGGCACCCGCAGGGTTTGGGTACGGGTGGAGCCACCCCATACCCTTACCCATCCCCTCTAAGCTTACCCATCACCCTTACCCATACCCATCAATGGGTATAATTTTTCCCCATACCCGTTACCCAACAGGGTACATGGGTACCCATGGGTAAAATTACCCATGTTTGCAAAGCATCAATTTGAACTACTCATAGTCATAAAAACAACATATAATTATAATCTATAAACATAAATAGATTATAACAACAACACACTTTTAAATAACAACACATCATAAACAAACATCATATTTAATAAACAACATCACTTTCTCGTAAACAACAACACATGAAAACATTATCACACAGTCATTTCACAAATTCATGATAAAGTGTAGAGATAATTTTGAGTTCATATAGATTTTATATGGGTACATGGGTATGTGGGTATGGGTTACATGATCCCATACCCGTACCCACTCTACCCGATGGGTTTAACATTTCCCTATTCATATACCCATGGATAATTTTTTGTCCCATACCCTTACCCTAATAGGGTTTTTACCCGCAGGGTACGTGGGTAATGGGTACCCATTGCCATCCCTATTGGGTACACCTTCTATCACAGATCCGAAGGCAAGATATTCGTTGCTAAGGTGGATCCTTTCTATAAAAGGAGTTTCTCTCGAAAGAAGTGAGTGGGAGGAAAGTAGAGCTTGATAAGGTAAATGTACCTTCTCACGAATTGGAAAGTAGTTCATCACAGAAATTAGTTCCAGTGATTCCTACACCAATTAGTGAGGAAGCTAATGATGATGATCATGAAACTTCAGAGCAAGTTACTACAAAACCTCATAGGTCTTCTAGAGTACGGTCCACACCAGAGTGGTACAGTAATCCTATTCTGAAAGTCATGTTACTAGACCATGATAAACCTACAAACTATGAGGAAGCGATGATGAGCCCAGATCCCGCGAAATGGCTGGAGGCCATGAAATCTGAGTAGGATCCATGTATGAGAACAAAGTGTGGACTTTGTTGGACTTGCCCGATGATCGGCAAGCCATAGAAAACAAATGGATCTTCAAGAGGAAGACGGACATTGATAGTAGTGTTACTATCTACAAAGCTCGACTTGTCGCAAAAAGGTTTTCGACAAGTTCAAGGTGTTGATTACAATGAGATTTTCCCAACTGTAGAGATACTTAAGTCTGTCCGAATCATGTTAGCAATTGCCACATTTTATGAAATCTGGTAAATGGATGTCAAAACTGCATTCCTTAATGGTTTTCTTAAATAAGAGTTGTATATGATGCAACCAGAAGGTTTTGTCAATCCTAAAGGTGCTAACAAAATGTGCAAGCTCCAGCGATCCATCTATGGACTGGTGCAAGCATCTTGGAGTTGGAATACACGCATTGATAAGTTGATCAAATCATATAGTTTTATACGGACTTGCAGTGAAGTCTGTATTTACAATAAAGTGAGTGGGAGCACTACAGCCTTTCTGATAAGTATATGAGAGTGAAATATTGTTGATCATAAATGATGTAGAATTTTTCTGGAAAGCATAAAGAAGTGTTTGAAAGGATTTCTTTAAAAGAAAGACCTCGGTAAAGCTACTTACATATTGAGCATCAAGATCTATTGAGATAGATCAAGAAGCTTGATAAGATTTTTCAATGAGTACATACCTTGATAAGATTTTGAAGTAGTTCAAAATGGAACAGTCAAAGAAGGAGTTCTTACCTGTGTTGCAAGGTTTGAAGTTGAGTAAGACTCAAAACCCGACCATGGCAAAAAATAGAAAGAGAATGAAAAGTCATTCCCTATGCCTCAGTCATAGGTTCTATAAAGTGTGCTATGCTGTGTACCAGACCTACTTTATACCTTGCTCTGAGTTTGGCAAGGGAATACAAGTTTGATCTAGGAGTAGATCACTGGACAGTGGTCAAAGATTATCCTTAGTAAGGACTAAGGAAATATTTCTCGATTATGGAGGTGATAAAAGAGCCCGTTGTAAAGAGTTACATCGGTGCAAGCTTTTACACCAATCCAGATGACTCTTAGTCTCAATCTGGATACATATTAAAAGTGGGAGCAATTAGCTAGAGTAGCTCCGTGCAGAGAATTGTAGACATAGAATATTTTGCAAAATACGTACGGCTCTGAATGTGACAGCCCCGTTGACTAAACTTCTCTCACGAGCAAAACATGGTCATACCTTAGTACTTTTTGGGTGTTAATCACATAGCGATGTGAACTAGATTATTGACTCTAGTAAACCCTTCGGGTGTTGGTCACATGACGATGTGAACTATGGGTGTTAATCACATACAGATGTGAATATTGGTGTTAAATCACATGGTGATGTGAACTAGATTATTGACTCTAGTGCAAGTGGGAGACTGAAGGAAATATGCCCTAGAGGCAATAATAAAGTTGTTATTTATATTTCCTTATATCATGATAAATGTTTATTATACATGCTAGAATTGTATTAACCGTAAACATAATACATGTATGAATACATAGACAAACATAGTGTCACTAGTATGCCTCTACTTGACTAGCTCGTTGATCAAAGATGGTTGAGTTTCCTAGCCATAGACATGAGTTGTCATTTGATCAATGGGATCACATCATTAGGAGAATGATGTGATTGACTTGACCCATTCCGTTAGCTTAGCACTTGATCGTTTAGTATGTTGCTATTGCTTTCTTCATGACTTATACATGTTCCTATGACTATGAGATTATGCAACTCCCATTTACCAGAGGAACACTTTGTGAGCTACCAAATGTCACAACGTAACTGGGTGATTATAAATGTGCTCTACATGTGTCTCCGAAGGTACTTGTTGAGTTAGCGTATTTCGAGATTAGGATTTGTCACTCCGATTGTCGGAGAGGTATCTCTGGGCCCTCTCGGTAATGCACATCACTATAAGCCTTGCAAGCAATGTGACTAATGAATTAGTTGCGGGATGATGCAATACATAACGAGTAAAGAGACTTGCCGGTAACGAGATTGAACTAGGTATTGAGATACCGACGATCGAATCTCGGGCAAGTAACATACCAATGACAAAGGGAACAACGTATGTTGTTATGAAGTTTGACCAATAAAGATCTTCGTAGAATATGTGGGAGCCAATATGAGCATCCAGGTTCCGCTATTGGTTATTGACCGGAGATGTGTCTCGGTCATGTCTACATAGTCCTCGAACCCGTAGGGTCCGCACGCTTAATGTTCGGTGACGATTTATATTATGATATGAGTTATGTGTTTTGATGTATCGAAGATAGTTCGGAGTCCCAGATGAGATCGGGGACATGAAGAGGAGTCTCGAAATGGTCGAGACATAAAGATCGATATATTGTACGATTATATTCGGACATCGGAAAGATTCCGAGTGATTCGAGTATTTTTCGGAGTACCGGAGAGTTACGGGAATTCGTATTGGGCCTTAATGGGCCATACGGGAAAGGAGAGAAAGGCCTCAAAGGGTGGCTGCACCCCTCCCCATGGACTAGTCCGAATTGGACTAGGGAGGGGGGCGCCCCCTTCCTTCCTTCTCCTTTTTCCTTCCCTTCTCCTACTCCTACAAGGCAAGGAGGAGTCCTACTCCCGGTGGGAGTAGGACTCCCCCCTTGGCGCGCCCACCTCTTGGTCGGCCGCCTCCTCCCTTGCTCCTTTATATACGTGGGCAGGGGGCACCTCTAGAGACACAAGTTGATCTGTTGATCTCTCCCAGCCGTGGGTGGTGCCCCCCTCCACCATATCCCACCTCGGTAATATCGTAGCAGTGCTTAGGCGAAGCCCTGCGTCGGTAGCATCATCAAAACCGTCATCACGCCGTCGTGCTGACGGATCTCTCCCGCAAAGCTCTGCTGGATCGGAGTTCGTGGGACGTCATCGAGCTGAACGTGTGCTGAACTCGGAGGTGTCGTACGTTCGGTACTTGGATCGGTCGGATCGTGAAGACGTACGACTACATCAACCGTGTTATGCTAACGCTTCCGCTTTCGGTCTACGAGGGTATGTGGACACACTCTCCCCTCTCGTTGCTATGCATCACCATGATCTTGCATGTGCGTAGGAAATTTTTGAAATTACTACATTCCCCAACATTAATCACACATAAAAGAATTCAGAGGAGATTCAAATATTTCTCATAGATAAACTTGATCATAAACCCACAATTCATCGGATCTCGACAAACACACCGCAAAAAAGAGTTACATCGTATAGATCTCCAAGAAGATCGAGGAGAACTTTGTATTGAGATCCAAAGAGAGAGAAGAAGCCATCTAGCTAATAACTATGGACCCGAAGGTCTGTGGTAAACTACTCACAACTCATCAGAGAGGCCTTGGAGATGATGTGCCCTCCGTCATCGATTCCCTCTTCGGCGGAGTGCCGGTGAAGGCTCCAAGATGGGATTTCTCGGATACAGAAGGTTGCGGTGGTGGAATTAGGTTTTCGTGGTCTGTCCTGATGTTCTCGGGGTACGTGGGTATATATAGGAGGAAGAAGTAGGTCGGTGGATGCCCGAGGGGCCCACGAGATAGGGGGCGTGCCTAGTAGGGGGGCGCCCTCCACCCTCGTGGCCTCGGTGGTTGCTTGACTTCCACTCCAAGTCCTCTGGATCACATTCGTTCCAAAAATCACGCTCCCGAAGGTTTCATTCTGTTTGGAGTCCGTTTGATATTCCTTTTCTTCGAAATACTGAAATAGGCAAAAAAAACAGCAATACGGACTAGGCCTCCGGTTAGTAGGTTAGTCCCAAAAATGATATAAAAGTGTAAAGTAAAGCCCATAAACATCCAAAACGGGTAATATAATAGCATGGAACAATAAAAAATTATAGATAAGTTGGAGACGTATCACGCTACCATTCACAATTTACCATACCCCACTTACACGTTATAGATGGGCTACATGTCCTCCTCCAGGTTCCAGTCCCAGGTGTTCTTCATGGATGGCATGATCCATAGCGGTGGGAAACGGGAATCATTGTCGCAGCTTTCTAGTCCGGTTCCACATGATGGAGACTCATCCAAGCTGAAGCGGCATAAATTATGGATACTATGTCCCAGCATGTCGTTCCTCCGATGGTGCGCACTGAATACACAACCATGCTTCATGAACAGCAGGCCTTCGGTGTCGTGCATGGAAGGTGGCATCCACTTCACAATGGGGTAGCTATCCCCAATGAAAAGCGAGTACTCTCCAGGAGTGTTCCTCGGCACCCACGTAGCATCACGGGGGTCGAACTCGGTGTCGTTCATCTGGTACACGCGACATCTCCGATCTGGACACATGGTGACATACACAGTCAAAGTCCATGCATAATAATGTTGTGCTCAAATATGGCGGTCAGTAATACTGTGCAACAAATAGTACTACTCCGGTATAGAGGAAGTAAAATAACCGGCTTATTATATATAGCCACTCTTGGCTACATGGATGAGATAGTAAGACATGGAAAAACAAAAATGGTGGCAGCTAGTGGGTTCAAGTCTTCAAGGTCCTAGCTTAGCTATACGCGTCCTACAAGGTAAAAAGTACTCCTACAAGTACTAGTAAGTAGTAGTACAACAATGAAAGAGAAGGCGAGAGGTTAAAAAATATAATACTAAATGGAATACCTGGGTAGATGGTGACGGTCCGATCGTGGTAGATTGTGTGACCATGTTGCACATCATTGGTATCATGGGTAACGACTGCTAAGATAGTTGATCCCAATATGCCAAAGTAAGCTACAAGGTTCCAGGCTAGACCGAATCGCGGATGCAAATGCACATCCAGGATCGGCAATCTTATTTTGATCGGGGGATGACTGGTCCCTGCAAAATAATGGAGTGCCATTAGGGATGCAAATGATGGTTTGTGCATTCCATTTGTAATCTCCCATACCGTAGGATGGCAACCAGATGAAATAAGTCCCCTGGCTTGTCACCGTGAAGACGCGGCCTAGATGGAACACGGCGTCTTCAAATGTGTAGGGGTACAAATCTGTCGCGGCCAACATGCGCCAACCTCTGCCTTGTCTGCCGTTACCGCCTCTTATATTGATGGCAATCCTTATGTCGAACACCGCGATATAGTAATTTTCGTAGCTACATCGCTTTGTCAGCGGGTCTGCAATTGCTATCTTCTTCAATCTCATGCTGGCATCATCATACGAATTCAAGCCCAGCCAGTCCGGAAGGCCGATCCCAATGGTGGACAAGGGGTCTACGAGAACGGCCGCACTGCTGTGGATGTTGTGCAAAATGATGGTGGTATCCGGCCAGAGGTATGAAAGCCAATCTTCCTTGGCACCCACCCAGACCTATATATAAGACGGTGGGTAGCGGAGAAATTACGGGATGGAAATGGAATAACTAAGTACTACATGATCAAACTCCATGACTGACCTGCTCATCGGACAAAATCCAACTACCTCTCAACATCGGCAACTCTAGCGGAGTCAACGTGCAACCATGGCCAGGGAGCGGTGGACTGTTCGAAGGATTGTCCCATAGACGAACCTTCTCCTCGAGGACGCATGGAAAACCAACAAGCATGGCCTTTTCCCAAGCATGTTTAAGCACCGTCTTAAAAAAGTTGGTGCACGAAGCACCGAGTCTTGCGGCGGTGAGGATGTCCGAGTGGCGTGCGATTTCTCCCAGAGGATCATCGTCCAAGGTCTCCCAGCCTCGACAAGGAGGAGAACCGCCTGGCGAATCCATGGGAGCAGCGACGAACTGCCTTCTCTTCGGGGGGAGGGGAACTGGCGAGGAGGAGATAAGAGCGTAGTAACCACAGGGCCTCATTCCTTCCAACTGTAGCTCCTCGATCGTTCCTTAGCGAAGGGGTGAGGCTATTATTTACTACGTACTCGTACTGTAGTAGTACTAGTACTACTTTCTCAACTAGTAGTGCGATGTACTGTACTTCTAGTATAGTGCACCAGTTTTGAACTCTTGAATCTCAGGGCCAAGGAGCTACAGTTGGAAGTGGAGGGTAGTACTGTTCTCTAGAACCATCGTTGTACTATCAATGCAGGCAAAGTACACCTGTGTAGTGGGTACTCTAGGTGCTCTATTCAAGAGCATAGCTGGCCTACTAAGCCGCTCCTCTCACGCACACACTAGCAGTTTGTTTATCAGCGATGATTACTGCGGGGGCAGAACATTTGAGTTATTTGATACAGCGAGACTAGGCTTTTTGCTTCCATTTGTGGAGGTGTAATGGATCTCGTCGAACATTGTTAGTAGTTCCTTCTTTATGAATGAGAAAAGGCAAAGCTTTTGCCTCCGTTTCAAAACAAAAAAAGTCATGTCAAGAGGAATTTCTTTTATAGAGACGATAGTGGAGTGAAGTCCATGCGTGCAACGCCACAAGCTACAGAGTAGTAGAGTACTAGCACTTTACGTACAGAGCCATATTGCACAGTTCCCAATGTCGTGCTAGGCTTTTCCGGCTCCTCGGGCTTAATTGGGAGGTGCTAGTTTAAATATGCTAGTACTAGTTGATGAGGAAGCTGCAAGCGAGGTGCGGCTAGGGCGAGCACGCGAGCCACGAGATGATGGGAAGGAAAACCCGTTCACGTGGCTAGGCTATCCAGTGCACCCTGATTGTGGTGCGACACGTCCGTTCGACTTCAAAACTCAAACTACCTCATTTTGTGGAGTACTATTTAAAAAAAGGATGTCGTGCGTTCGGCCGGGATCGAACCCACAAAACAAGGTATACACTCCCGCGACCACTAGTAGTACTCATTGGAGTACAACGCAACCTAGAATCGCCTTTTGTCGCTAGTAGTACATTGTTCCTTACAAGAAACCACTAATAATGCGAAGAAACCACTAATAATGCCAAGAAACTACTACCACATGCATACCTGGCAGACTTAAGATAAGACTACCTTATCAACCATTGTACATGCCCTTACCAACCAGCCCTACCAAGAAACGACTACTCTACAAAGTGTCGTTATAGGCACGTTTCAACCCATGTCGCCCCTTAAGTCAACGCCTTCTATTCGACCGGCAAGTTAGGCGTTATGACTTGTGGGACCTACATGTTAGTCTGCACAAAAATCCTCGAGTGACCTCCTACCTCTGACCCGTCCACATAGTCATCCTCGGCCATGGGACGCAGCTACCACCGCCGGCATAAGGCGAGGTCAAAACCGTCGGCGGTGCGGAGCCCATCTTGCGACAGGACTGATGCCAGCTCCGTCCGGCGCTCGCGGCTGCTAGCTAGCCAAGATAGCTCCATCCAGCTACTTGTCTGCAAGGTTTGCTAGCTAGATTAGCACGGCGGCGCGATGGCTTGCTCGCACGCGTCGCTCTTAGGCCAGCCATCTGGCTCGAGCGAAGGCCAGCACGACGGCTTGCTTGCGTGTGAGTCACGCTCGGGCCAGCCTGCCAACCCGTGTGGAGGCCAGCGCGGTGCCGGGCCCGTCCGGCGGAGTGGCGGCCGACTCGCTCATCACCGGCGCCACCGACGAACATGCATCAGTACTATTTGAAGTAATGTTCAGGAAATATAATGATTTGAGGGGGAATATAACAGGATAGAAGGTCAGATGTGGGTCCTTCGTGTCAACGGTCAAACAAAATGTGTTGGTTTAAGCTGCCTCGTCAGCACAGACGTGTGGGCCAACCCTGTCATAAACGGGTTTAAACAAACCTAATCAGCACTAGGTAGTAGTTTTTGGCACGGATTAAGAAATTTTGGGTATGTTTTTGCTATTTTTGGTACAATAGTTTCTTCCTAGGGCTGGTTGAAAGTGGTAGTTTTTTGTTAAATACTTGACATATTGTAAGTAGGAGTGAAAGTTAAGATTTGGAAGCCAATAAGCAAGGCTAGTTACATAGTGCCTATGTGTACGTGATTGAAAGTAAATATCAACCATGAGTGACTAATATCTTTATGGAAAACTCGAAACTATGGAAATACTAGCATTTTTTTGCATGGTTGGAAATACTAGCAATGTTCACGTGCGTTGCAACGGATCATAATTAGAATAATACTTATTCACAAACTTGATACAAAACACTCTAATTTTGATATACATATATCACTAGAGATATATTATGTTTCAATTGGAAAATATTCCTTGGGCTGTTTTGGTGAGGTGAGGGAGGGGTGTGGTTGGTTTTAAGATACTAATTACGGGTTTTTCTGCAAATTGGTAGAGAAGTGGGATGTTGGTGAGAAAAGGCAACAACTTACCCCGCGGTCGTTAGATGTAGATCTAATGGTCAGAAATGACGGATGGCAGACACACCATCATCACCAACTTAGTCTTCTGTAGGAGTACTAGCAAGATGTCCATTCATTACACGGAACATCAAGATGCATTTTTTTATAAAACACTTGTTGTGATTGACCCATGCGGAAGTAATCCCATGTGTAAAAACTAATGATATCTTGAGAAAGAGGAGATAAGGTGGAGAGGAGTGGGGCGTGGTGGTGATTGATGGTCGGACTGAGCGGAGGCAAGGGGATCGATACTTGTTTCTGTAAACTAGGATCTACATTCTATTCCACGGCTCAGTATGTGGGGCCTTAGCACAATGACTTCTTGACTGTGTAAAACAAAGGTTTTCCCGTCGTTGATAAGGAGGGGGTGACGGCGGCGCGCTTTCGGCTTGCTCTGGTCCTAGTAGTCATACTAGGTGGTCTACGCATGTGTAGATTTATTCTTTTTCACGTCTCGTGTTCGCCATACTGCCACGACTGTTGATGAATAGACGGTAAGTTATTCACGGGGAAACCCTTGTTGAGCGTGTTTGCGAGAGAGAGAGAGAGAGAGAGAGAGAGAGAGAGAGATACAGTGTGCGTGTGTGATATGTCTAGAGACTGAGGCAATGATAAGAGATTCTTTGTGCTATGTGTGTGGAGGATAGAGAGAGACATGTACATGGGGATTTGTGTTGTGTAACGTGGAGACACATAGACATAATCAGAGAGTGAGTGTGTGAGATACACATGCGGACATGGGGAGAGATGTGTGAGTTAGATAGATGGAGAATTTTAGTGTGCATCTGAGCTAGAGAGGGGGGGTATATACATACCTAGAGCTAGAGAGAATATGCAAGGGTGTGTGTCTTAAAAGAAGGATCCAGATAGATGGGTGTTTGTGTGTGTCTGTGTGTGTTTGTGCACGCGTTTGTGTGTGAGAGGGAGTGTGTGTATGTGGAGTAGAGAGACCACTAATGATGTAAACCTAGTATAAGGGAAGGGGAATGGTGTGACATGTGTGTCAAAGAGAGACAAAGGGATGTGTAGTAGCAGGATAGCATGGGTGCGGGTGGGGAGCAGACTATTTGGAAGAGACATCGAGTGTGTGTGGGAGAGGGGTGTGAGAGCGAGAGAGGGAGAGAGAGAAAGAGAGAGAGAGAGAGAGAGAGAGAGAGAGAGAGAGCTAGCGATGGAGAAAGAGAGAGAGGAAAAGAGGGGGGAGAGAGGGGTCGTTTATGTCCATAAGTGGCGTATAGATAGGGAGACAATGTTGATGTTGTTCGAAATTGGCCTATGTACGAAGACGCAAGGGACGCGAGTCATTGTGTGTGTGATAGGGACTTCATGAGAGATCTAGAATAGATGGTGTAGAGAACAACGTGCGAGATTGAGAACGACGATACATTAGGGAGCTATGGAAAGAGTCACGGCATATATGCATACAGGGAAGGAGCTGGGGCGGGTCCGCATGTGGGAGAGATAGAAAGAGGAGAGTGGTGCACAAGGAGACAAAGTGTGATTGTTGCAGTGGGGGTGGTGTGTGAGGTGAGTGTGCGAGAGCCACATAACTAGGGAGATAGACGTTTGGGGGCGACATTTTGTGTGTATGGGAAAGATACACTCTACATAGTGCGTGTGCTTGGGAAAGAGAGATGCCGGGAGACCTAGAGAGTGGGGGAAGAGATGTGAGCATGCCCGAGAGACAAAGTGATAAGAGACCTATATTGGGGTCCGGACTTTAGAAGAGAGGGGGTGTTAATGTGCTCGTGTGTTCGTGTCTGGGGGAGAGAACGACGTGTGGGGGGGCGGAGGGGGGCGGTTGGCTTCGGATAATGAGTGAGGTGTCTATATTTGAGGGACTTTGGTGTAATTGAGATATATGTGGTCAATAGTGTGTGCACTCATGGTTGATCAATTCGTTTCATAGTTTGGATTATGAGATAACGATACTTTTGAACATGCGTGATATACCTTGATGTACCCGAATTACAAATCTAAGATTGGAATTTTGGAATTCGGCTCCATCATTAGCTTTTGTAATTCATTTAAACGGAGGGGTACATTTTTTAAGCCGGGATTTCGTGATTTCAAATTCATATATCAAACCTAGAGATATACACATACGGGCATGTTCAAACTTTATAATCATCCACTTTATTCATACACATACACATTTTTGCTTCTGTTGTCATATTTAGGATAAACACATTTGGAATTTCATTTGAATTGGACCGTATGATGGTACTTTCTTGTACTAGCTCAATGATCCATATTTGAATTGAATGGATAATCTAAGTTTCGAGTTGGAGACATTGATTTTCAAAACTTGCACTTTTTTTTTGCGTGCAAAACAAATAAATTCTCGGCCATGATATCATAATCGGCCGTACAAGAGCATAACACTTATAATTTCAGGTGCCAAAAGCTTTCAAACTTCCCGCTCACATCGAAATATCTCGCGCCCAAAAGTTTAGCCCTGCGATATTCCTATTTTACCCCTGCCACATGAACGAAAAAGGCCTGCTTTGGTAACTCCATTGTTTTCCCCTCTTTGCCCCCAACATTCTTCCCCGGAGCCCTTCCCCTTCCCCTCCCCGACCCCCCCCCCAATCATGGCAAGCCGCCGAATCTAGTCCTCCGCCGCAGCGGTGGACCTCACACCCTGCCGGATCTACCTTCCGCACCTTGGAACCCCCAACTGCCAACTCACCACTTCACCGGAGCCGCTTCAGCGACTGGCTTGTCCACCGCTCCAGATCTCCTTGACCGCCGTCATGGTCCACCGCACCAGATCTGCTTAACCGGCGCCCTCATCCGCCACAGTGTAGGCCCTTCACTGACTCCCTCGTCCGCCCCATCGCTGGCCCTTCATACAAGCCCTCGTCCGCCGCAACAGATCCGCCTCACCGAAAGCACTGTACATCGCTCCCGCCAAAGCCTTCATCCACTGCACCGGACCTGCTCCACGGAAGCCATATTCAACTCCATCGACCCTGCTTTACTGACGTTGCAGCCTCATCAGGTTATTTTGATTTGTACTCCTTCGGTTTTTCTCTTTTTCATCGTGCAACTGTTCACTTACCACAGATGAGATTTCTTGTATGTCGATGGGCGCCGCAACTGAAGCACCGGAGCCGCTTCAGCGACAGCGACAGCCGGCCCAAACTCAACCGTAACACGAGCACCATCGACGATCCTTAGCTATCAAGTATGACAATGGCACCCATACGCCACCGAGAATCAGGTACTATTATCCAACGGCCGGCGCCTACGTTCACTTTCTTAGCATAAGCACCACACCTTTGAATTTCTTCAGGGCATCATTCAATTTTTCATGAGATGCGTTATTCTGCTTGCACCTGTAGGGCCGTACTTCTGGCAGTGAACATGTTACATGTGCTAAATTACATACCAGTGCACATCTAGTTAATATGCTTTAGTTTTGTCCTAAGTATTACTGTACTTCCTAGATATCACTGCCTACTATTTTACTTCTTGCATGCTATATTTATGATAATGGTGTTGTTTTGATGCCACCTGTTGATTCCATCTGACTGCTTCATGTTCTCTATGCTTAATTACACATCAGCAAACTAGCATGTGGTTCCGCTGCTTTTTGTTTGTTTTACCTTACATTTTATGATGCTACCTATTACATCACTGCTCTGAGCCTCTGTTCATTAGATTTTTGTGTGTTCTTGATCTTCCCAAGTTGCATGACTAATTTTATGCTTCTATTAATTATGGAGCTGCCAACCCCATCAAGCAAAATATTTGTTCTTTTGGGGTTGGCACCTCGAACAAGCATAAAAATAGAGTGAAGCACATATATTGTCGTGTAAGCACACACTCTTCTTTCATTAGTTTAGATGAAACATTGATGATCAATTCGAACCAGTGCATGCGATTAAAATTAATTTTACCTAAATAGATGGTGCAGAATAAACTACAACAACTAGATTTGCAACCACGAGATGCTGACGATATCTTCAAAGAACATTGCAATAGCAGCGAGGCTTCACAGCAACATATGGTAAGCCAGTGTGTTTTAGTACATGTGAAATGTAATGCGTGTGGCCTGCTTTCTTGGCTTGTGCCCTCAACATGTAATCCTACATAATTACAAATAGTTCAGTTGTCTGCTTTGCTGTATTGCTTGATTTGAATGCTTGTTTGTTACTTGTTAGGCTATAACTTAGTTGGCCAATATGTCAGCAGTGTCTACTGTACTAGCGTAAAGAAATGCATGCCTAGTTCATTTGAGTCCTTAACTTTTCCTCTGAACTTCATCACAAGACTGTCTTCGTAGTTTATATGAGGCCACACTGTTAAGTGCTTTCTCAGATTATTTGAACTGCTTAGATGCCTTGGCAACTTAAATATAGCGGTGGTACACTCCCTTTCAACTAGGGATGTCAACTGGGTCCCATTTAATCTCGATTAAAGTCCACTAGTGGTATGATAGTTCAAAAGTATTTTTGTTTTTTAAGGAAAATGAACTAGGGAGCTAGCAAAAACTAACTAGATGGGACTGGTGGATGTCGTTTATTTGCCACTTACATCCCTAGTTTCATCTTACCATTTTAATTTCTTTTCAGCTGATGCTGCTTCGAACCATTTAAATATAGCTTGCCATGCTCGGCAATAATTCGTATGTCGTTTAAAATGTAAGCTTACTGCCTGGATCATGCGATAACTATCTCTTACTTATGTCCGGTGGAAACCTTTTAGGATGCCGTTCAAACTAGGACACAATGTACAACCCCAGAATCTATTTGTGGAGGCAGTGCGCCATCCATGTTACTAGATGATAGCAATTCAGAGGCAACACCACCAGAGAGCAGTCTGAGCACAAATATTATAGTTCTTGAGGCTCTACTAGAGGCAAAAAGAGATGGTGTGGCTGCCATGAATGAGGTAATCTTGATCTTGAGGCTGGAAATTATGCAATTAGCTGCACACATTATGCAAGCAACCCAAGAATTGGAGGAAGTAAGAATGTTGCATTTGAAGACGGAGGAGGTCCTACTGTTTCTGCTATCTGAAGCCTAGGGTTCCCAGTTCTTCTTTAGTTACCAGTTGAAATTGTCAATAGATTATTGTACTTGCATGTTGTGTCATGTCTCTGAATGGATTATGTTGTAAGACCCCCTATGTTGTCCATGTGTTGTAATGATCCGAATTTTTTAGGCGAGGTAATCCTCAGTACTTGTATGATTGACATAAGGTGAACTGTTTTTCGTGTGAGCATATTGTATTGGATGAAATAACTGTTTGACTCAAAGTGTATCCAACCTACTGAATTCGAAGATCACATCATTTCTAAATCATAATCATATATAAAGGTGGAATAAATTGTTGTTGTGGTTTTGAAGAAATAAATAACAAAACGTAGAATTATATGTGGATATTCGTAACGAATACAAATTGGACTTGAATTTAGTTGCCAATGCCCAGGGCAAATGTGAATGCTAATTCTCCCAAGTTTTGAATGAAGCGGCTAAACACCCGCTATCAATTGTGGGCTGCCTGAAGCAAGTGTTTGCGAGGTGGAAATTACTGTCTGCCACTGACACTTTGACATCCTTATCGACCGGATTTACACTTCTGTCAATAGGGGTAGACTAGTAACTTCAATCAGACGTGACACAACCTCCTCTGAGCCCATTCAGATATGGTGGGCGCCAAACGTTGGCGGCAAAACACATTTGATTCAAGCTCATCCGAAAGACATGTGTCTCTCCCTCCATTTCCCCATTCATACACGGTGGGCGGCAAAACAAACTCTCCTCGTCCGAAATCGATGTAGGCAAATATTTTAAATAGGGGTAGATGTGTAACTTCCCTCAGACATGACACAACTGCCCTACCTGTCAGCCCTGTTCATACACCATGGGCGCCAATCATGGGCGGCAAAATACCCTCTCCTCGCCCGAAATCGCTACCGGCAAATATTTGGGAGATGCGAGATTACCGTCCTATCCCCAACCGATGTGATGTCCGAAATTTTAAATGGGGGATAAGTTCGTAACATTCCCACATTTTAGACAAGCGCGTCCCAAAGTTTGAGATCCCCCTCCCCCTCCATTTCCCCATTCATACACCGTCGGCGCCACAACAACCTCACCACTGCGGCCAGCCTCCTTCGTCCGCCACCCCATCCTCCACCTTGCCGGAGCCGCTACCCCTACCCCTTCGTCCACTACAAGAGATGGACGTCTCTCATCCACGGCGTTGGACCAGGATCCTCTCATCGCGTCCTCTCGCTTCATCGGCGCCGTCGTCCACCTTACCGTTGCTTCTCCTACGACCACCTCGTCCACGGCAATAGGATTTATCCCCCGACCCGGCCGTCTGCCGTCTAAAGTCTTCTTCCCCGCCACCGACAGCCATCGCACACGCAGCACCCTCAATGTATCAACAGGGGCCTACACGACATCGCAAGAGAGGCAGTACTCTTCCATATGTGCTTAAGTAATTGATCTCACCCGAAAAATAGATCGTAAATTGTTTACTATACTTTTCCTATCCGTACCAAATCATAGTGGCTAGTTGAAAGCAAACATTGGTTGCAAAGTAGCTTTGTCCGGTTTGCACCTTCAGATCCGCCATGGCACGGTCACTATACTCGTAAAGCTTATGGTTTCCCCCCTTTATATTCACTACCATCATCGTAGGTGCTTCATGTCGTGCTAGCACTGCTCCTCAAGACCTCAACCCATCAAGCGAAACAACATGCCACTCATAATTCGAAAGCGTAAGTGTTGAAATACGAATCTGATATGATGCTCATATTACTACTAAAACAGAGAACGCTTAATTGGTCACCTAATGTTCCTATATTCGTTTCGAAAAGCATGTGCGCCACCCATTGGTCCAGCTAGTTCCACTTTCTTGATTTTACTCTTGATGCTTAGGGTTTTCCCCTTTTATCTACTCTACTATGATCTGCGTAGGTGCTTTCTGTCATACTAGCATTACTCCACCCTTCAAGCTAAACAACACAACACGCAAAATTCCAAAGGTTAGTTGTTCAAATATGATTGTGATATGATACTGATATTAGTTAACAGACACATTTAATTGGTTAGCTAAAGGTCCCACTTGAGTTTCCAAATGCATGTCGTGACATATAGAGAGACAGCAGAATTGCATTTCTTTGTCACTTGTTGACTGTACTTTCTTGTCCATACCAAATCTTAGTTGTTATTTCAAAGCAAACTTTGGTTGCTAACTACCCTTTGCGCGGTTTGCAGCTTCAGATCTTCCATCCCACTGGCACGGTCAACACTATACTCATCATGCTTATGGTTTCCCCATTTTATGATGACCACGATCAGCCTATGTGGTTCGTGTCGTAATAGCACTTCTCCACCCATCGAGCTAAACAAGCTTAGTTGTACAAATTCAAATATGATATTATGCTGATATTAGTAAAACTGAGAGATGTTTAATTGGTCAGCTAAATGTTCCTACTTTAGTTTCGAAATGCATGTGAGCCCCATACGGAGAGACCAGAAGGAATAATATTTCTCTGTGTGCCCCGGTTCATCATGGGTGGGCAACCGACATTGCATAGAAAGACTTGTAATATCTTCAATCTGCTTGCTCTCCTGCTCTTCAATCTGCTCTTCTTCTGCTCTTACAAACATAATCTCACTTGTTTTTATGTTTTCATGCATGTCAGGTATTGAACATTATCAAAATGAATATGAGAATGGGCGCACGAGAGGAATATTGCGGAACAATCCACTGGCTAACAAACTTGGTGTAAGGGCATATTTATCCCTCAGGTGTTTTGGTGATTGATGACAATGCATTTGCGGACTAATCGTGTGCCTTGAGTTTCTCAGATACTTCATCTCTAAGCATGAGACGATTCGGTGCCCCTCGGAGACTATTGAAGTCGGCGTTGTTCTACGTTTCTCTTTGGTGGATTTGAGTCGTAGGAGAGCCGTACTATTAAGAGGGGGTCCGCGTCGGAAAGGTTTGGGTGGAATCAACACGTACACTTGTTCCTCCTTTCCCTGCATTTTGGAGCTTCCCTTTGTTATCTAGGTTGTGCGGAAATCTGACGACTACTGCTGTACTTGCGGTAGTGCCGCAAGTACACGCGGTAGTACCACTGTGTGTCATGGTAGTACCGCTCATCTGGAGCGGTAGTACCGCGGCTCCCAGGCCTTGTGCCGCTCTGGTGCGATAGTAGGGGCGGATGTAATTTTTTACATCCGCGCCCTCCACGGTAGTACCGCTCGTCCAGCGCGGTAGTACCGCGGGGGCCCACGGTAGTACCGCTCCCTAGGAGTCGTAGTACCGTGGCCCTCCTACCTAGTACCGCAGTGTCGCGGTAGTAGGCGCGGATGTAATTTTTTACATCCGCGCCCGCACGGTAGTACCGCGCCTCGCGAGCAGTAGTACCGCGTCGGGTTTTTGTACCACCTCAGTTTCAGCGGAAGTAGGCACGGATGTAATTTATTTCATCCGCGCCCTTCCCAGGCCGTGACTTTCCTGCCTAGCGGTAGTACCGCAAGTGGGTGCGGTAGTACCGCGCAAGCGGTAGTACTGCCAACTTGTCAGGCTAGTTCCGCCTGTGCTGCTATCGCGGTAGTACTGTGATCAGCCACGGTAGTACCGCAGAGCCTCGTGGTAGTACTGCGCCCCTGGAGCGGTAGTACCGCGTGTCGCGGGCTGAACATGTGGATAACGGTTGGATTTTTCCCTCGACTATATAAGGGGTGTCTTCTACCTCTAGTTGACTACCTCTTCCACCTCTAAGCTCCATTGTTGCTCCAAGCTCCATTTTCACTCGATCTCTCTCCCTAGCCAATCAAACTTGTTGATTTGCTCGGGATTGGGTGACAAGTGCCCGATCTACACTTCCACCACAGGATATTTGATTCCCCCACCTATCCCTTGCGGATCTTGTTACTCTTGGGTGTTGAGCACCCTAGACGGTTGAGGTCACCTTGAAGCCATACTCCATCGTGGTGAAGCTTCGCGGGATTATTGGGAGCCTCCAAGTGTTGTGGAGATAGCCCCAATCTTGTTTGTAAAGGTCCGGTTGCCGCCTTCAAGGGCTCCAATAGTGGAATCACGGCATCTCGCATTGTGTGAGGGCGTGAGGAGATTACGGTGGCCCTAGTGGCTTCTTGGGGAGCATTGTGCCTCCACACCGCTCTAACGGAGACGTACTTCCCCTTAAAAGGAAGGAACTTCGGTAACACATCCTCGTCTCCACCGGCTCCACTCTTGGTTATCTTATCCCTTTACTTTTGCAAGCTTACTTGTGCTATATCCATTGCTTGCTTGTGTGCTTATTGTCTTTGCATCATATAGGTTGTCCACGTAGTTGCACATCTAGACAACCTATTTCATTGCAAGGTTTAAATTGTTAAAGAAAAGTCTAAAAAATTGTTAGTTGCCTATTCACCCCCCTCTAGTCAACCATATCGATCCTTTCAATTGGTATCAGAGCCTCGTCTCTTTATTAAGGACTTTGTCGTCCGAAGAGTATGGTTGACGTCAACGACGGTGCGGAGGAACACTCCGGTGTGAATCCCATCTCGTCTTCGGCCGAAGGGGGAACCTCGGTCTCACGTGAGGAATTCAATGTGGCTTTAGACACATTGAAAACCTCCATGACGGCCGAGGTTAAAAGCATGTTTACTGGATTTCTAGAGGGACTTAAACTATCTACCTCACCAATGAAAGTGGGTGATCCCACTAACAAGGTGACGGATGCTAACTCCGATAAGGGGGAAGCTAACAATGAAAAGAGTCCATCTACTAGCGGTAGAAATGGCACCGACATCTTTGCCCATGTGGAACCCCCGGTGTATAGAGGACCGATCCCCTCTACTCATTCGAATCATGCCGGTCCTCCTCCTAAATATGTGAAAAATGAAGATTTTGATGCTTGGCTCTATCGCTTCAAGCGTCACTTAAAACATGTGAACACTAACCTTTGGAGAATTATTGAAGAAGGTTTCTATCCTCATGATCCAAGCAACTTCACTCCTTGAGAAGAAGTGGACAATCAATTCAATGAAGGTGCTCTCTTCATCATCCAAGATGCAATCCTTCCCGAAGATGTCCCTCATCTTCGACCTCATGCCATGGCCAAAGAAGGATGGAAATGTGTCGAGCGTCTCTATCGAGGAAGTGCTAGCATTCAACGCTCCAACTATGAAGTGGTGCAAGATGAGGCCGATGAGTTTGCAATGAAAGAGGATGAAGAACCTCGTGAGCTCTTTCGAAGAGTGACCAAACTTGCGGTCGCACTCCGAGATCATGGAAGCAAGGACACGGATGACAACTGGATCAAGCGCAAGTTCCTCAAGGCCATGATGCCCTACAACAAGGCCATGTCCTCCGTCATTCGCCAAAGACCAGACTTCCATTCCATGACCTCTAGTGAAGTGTTGGATGAGTTTGTTGCAATGAGCATCTTGGACAAGACCGCCGACAATGCGGTGCTCCGTTCCCAAAGGGCAAAGAAGCCCAATCTTGCCTTGAAGGCCAAGGTTAGTGTGGAAGAAGAAGAAGAAGAGGAAGATGAGGAGAGCAACCCCGAGGACACGAAGTATGATTATCATGAGCACATGGCTCTTGCCTCAAGACAGTTTTGGAGTAAGAAGACTACAAGACCCAACTTCAACAAGAACAACTCAAGTGGCCTCAAGGGGAAGCAACGAGTTAGAACTTGTTTCAATTGTGGCAATGTTAGCCATTTCGTTGCGGATTGTCCATACGAGAAGCGGGAAGACAATGGTGGCAAGTTCATTCAAAAAGACAAAGCCAAGCCCTTCCCCAACAAGAACAACTTCACCAAGAAGACTCCTTCTCGCGGGTTGGTGGTTCAAGAAGAATACCGTGAGGATGACGATGATGATGAAGATGGTGAAACAATGGCCATGGCATCTGTTGCCATTGTCTCAACTCCTCGGGTGTCTCTCTTCGATGCACCTAACGAGAACATCACCGCCAAGTGCCTCATGGCTAAGGCCACCAACAAGGTAACCCCCAACATCAAAACCACCATTATTCCTAACCCTCCTTCAACGGATGACTTTGATAATGGTAAGGGGTCTAATGAGGAGATCAATGAATTTGAGTCCTTCATGAGTAAGCTCAAGGGCAAATCCAAGAAGCATTTCGTTGCTCTCTTGGAACAACTTGGTGAAGCCAATGACATGATCGAGGCTCATGAAGAAACCATCACTAAGATGGAAAGTCATAGTCGTGACTATGCCGATGAGATATCGGATCTCTCTAATGCTCTTGAGGAAGAGTGTGGGCATCATTTGGCTCTTGAGGAGTCACACAATGATGGTCATGCTAAACTAAAGAAAGATCTTGATCATGCTCTTGTTGTGTCTCGTGTTCTAGCTTCCGAGAAGGCTAAACTTGGGGTTGATCATGTTAGACTCATGGAGGGGTTTGATGTACTTGACAAGGCCCACAAGGTCTTGAAAGGTGCTCATGCCACCCTCAAGGAGTCTCATGCTCAACTCCAAGTTAAGCTAACCAAGGAAAAGGCCACATTTCCTCACATGGTCTTAATTGATAATGCAAATGCTACTAACCCATGTTGTGAGCATGTGCATCTTGTGGAGGAAAATGCCAAGTTGAAGGAACAACTCGAGAAAGGTCTTGTGTCATGCATACAAGGCGAGAAGAACCTAAATGACCTTTTGAGCAATCAAAAGGAAGTTGTGGGCAAGGAGGGAGTTGGGTTCGCACCCAAGTCCAAGAACAAGAAGAAGAACAAGGATAAGAAGAGCAAGACCAATCGACCTCCTCCGCTCACGCAAACCTTTGTGAAGGAGGGAGAAGGTGCTCCTAAGGAGAAGAAGAACAATGGGAAGAGTGGTGAAGCCAAAGAGCGCAACGCCATCTCTCCCAACAAAGCCGGCGACTTTAACCCCTCTTATGTGTTGTGCCGTGCTAGCGATGGACATGTTTATGCTAAATTTGTTGGTTCTCCTTATGAGTACATTGAATGGTCTATTTGGGTTCCTAAGACCCTTGTTACTAACATCAAAGGACCCATTACTAAATGGGTACCTAAAACCAAGCATTGATCTCTTGTAGGTGTTTGCTTCCGGTGGGGGATCATGGTTGCTCGACAGTGGAGCAACAAATCATATGACCGGGAGCAAGGACTTGGTGGTGGACGTGCACACTATCCCATCTATGCCCACCAATGTCGAATGGGGTGATGCCTCACATTCTAAGGTATTGGGTCTTGGCAAGGTTGTCATTTCTCATGATCTAACGATCGAGAAGGTCATGTTTGTTGAGTCCCTTGCGTTCAATTTACTTTCCGTTCGTCAACTCGCACTCATGGGTTTTGCCACCTTCTTTGATATTGATACCGTGGCCCTCTTGTGGAGCAAGACTCTTAAAGTAGCCTTTGTTGGGCATGTCAAGAACGGTCTCTATGTGGTTAACTTCTCGGAGCAACCCACTAAGACCGTGACATGCCTAATGGCTAAAGTTGATGTGGGATGGCTTTGGCATCACCGTTTAGCCCACGTCAATATGAGATCTTTGCAAAGTCTTCTCAAGGGGGACCATGTTCATGGACTAACGAATGTTAGTTTTGCCAAAGATCGTGTTTGCAGTGCTTGTATCGAAGGAAAGCTTCATGAGACGGCTCACCCTCCCACGACTATCATCTACTCGAAGAGACCCTTGGAGCTCCTCCACATGGACCTCTTTGGGCCTCCATCCTTTGATAGTCTTGGGGGTAGAAAGTATTGCTTGGTGATAGTGGATGATTATTCAAGATACACTTGGGTATACTTCTTCAAGAGGAAGAGTGAGACTCAACAAACCGTCATCGACTTTGCAAATGAAGCTCAACGCCAACACAATGCAAAGATCTTGACAATAAGAAGTGACAACGGCACTGAGTTCAAGAACTACACCTTGGATGAGTTTCTTAGTGATGAAGGTATCAAGCATCAATATTCTGCACCATATACCCCTCAACAAAATGGTGTTGCGGAGAGGAACACTACTAGGGAAAAGCCTAGCAGCAGCGCGGGTTTTGGCCCTCTCAGTAGCGCGGGTACCGGCGCTACAGCTAACGTATAGCAGTAGCGCCTGTTGACCCACGCTACTGCTACTGATGAATAGCTGTAGCGCTCTTTGGAAAACGGCGCTACTGATATTATCTGCAGCGCTTTTCAGCAGGAAGCGCTACTGGTAAGTCGGCGCTACTGCTAAATTTCCCCCCTGCTACTACTAGTTTTATTAGTTTTTTTCTTGCATATTTGTTTTTTATTTGTTTTGTATTTGAATAGGCTTTATACAATAATCTTTAGTATATCATCCACATACAAATGTAATCATAGCATATACATACAATTAGTCTCATCAAATCATGTCATCATCATAATCATCATCCAACACAAAGTGGTCTCTCGTCATCAATCTCGAAAATAGCGATACAAGTCTTGATTACTTGCAAATACATCATCATCCATCTAAATAATGATATACGCGAGAATAGCTATCACTTTGAGTACATGAGTTCGTATCCCTCTCTCGCATTAGCGTGAACCTAAACTAAGTACTGCGTGTCGCTCGGAAACCGAAAACCGATACACCTGGGCCTGACACTCCGGACACTTGTCGTATATATACTCCTGGCGTAGCACTTCTTCGCCATCTATGATCTATGCACCTGCATCATCACATGAGTCGATGATATGCAACATATATAGTTGAGCAACAGAAAGAGACAGACTTGGCAAAAATAGAAACAACATATCATAAGCATAAATAACAAAGTTCATCGTACCCAAAATGACCTAACTAGAGTGATTTTCGCTAGTCGAGGAGGAGGACGGTTTAATTACATCACAAATAAAGTTTCACCGTGCATAACTCAAAGTTTTGTCATAAAGAAAGTATGGACTAAACGGACACATTATCATATATCGACAATCACTCCATCATGTCGTGCCATCCATCCATGTCAGGGATATAGTCATCGAGCTTAGTGAAAGGCTTCATGTCGAGACGCTGAGAGGCTATCCATGTTCGGACGTCTTCCCGCGACATTTGTCCTTCTGCATGGAACATCCCTGTTTTTCCGACGACCCCATTCATGATGATTTGGGCAAGTTCGCGCTGGATGTTATAGAACTCAGCTCGAAGTCGATGATCCTCGATATCTCCTATGTCCTTTGCCCATTGCAGAATATGGGCATCGCCAGATCTAGGTGCCATGTGAAGGTTCTGGTGATCCCGTCTGTACTCCAGCATGTGGTGTAGGACATAGAATCCATCATTAAGAGAATCGTTCGGTTGCTGGATGCAGCAGAAGTCGGTCTTATGGCTGAAGGCGGCCCTGTCGCCCCTTCTCTTCTTGTCCCTAACCTCTCCACCCCTTGCTTGGTAGTAAAACATAGCACTGTCGAGAACATCTTTGATGTGGGTGTAATCCTTTTTGTGAATGTTCTTTGACGAGTCCAAGTAAAGAGCGTGGGAGAATCGGGGGTAGAGGATGATGAGGACGGCGCGCCCGCCGCTGCGCAAAATAAGTACACCTCAAATTAATTAGCCTCCACCGTGCAAATGAATTATTGAAATCGAAGGAAGGATAGCAGCGTGGATGACTTACACGGGATGATAAGGCACGAGAATCGCCTCCTTGTCCTTATTGGCGAGCATGAAACTGACGATGTAATCCCTCGCGTATTCATGATGCTGTGCACAGACTCCCAAGAAGCCCTCGTGCATGTAGTACGGGTCAGCGACACAGATAAAACGTATCTGCTCAACCCCAATGATGTAGTTCATGTGCAAGGCATAAAGTCGGACAAACGTAAAATCCAGCTTCTTCACGTGAAACATGTCGAATATGTAATCGAATCGGAGGAAGAACTTATCCGCGGGGAAGTCGTTGACGTACGACATTTGCCGTGGAACGTTAACCACGTAGAGTGGGTATCCTGGATCTTTCGAGGCGATGAGGCCTTTCTCTACCCGCAGCACATCGTCATGAAGTCTCCTTAGATCACCGAATCTGGCCCGTAGCGCTGTTTCAGGTAGGATTGGTCGACCGGGGATATGCCATTTATCAGCATCGGGGATATCTACACGGTCCTGAAGCCGAGGCTGCTGAGGCGGCTGGATCATAGAATCAGCTTTTTTGCCTTTCCTTGCTCTCTTCCTAGGCTTCTTTACCACCGGATGGTCGTCAATAATATGTTGAGACGGTAATTCAGGCACCGACTCATGATGCTCAAACCCTGAGGAGGCGCCGGTATAGACATACTGTTCAGCGCCATCGTCATCCTCGTCCTCATACATGGCGACATCATCAGCGACTAATGGAGCCACCTGCTTACCCCGTCCGCTATCACCCAACCCGACACCCGACGCTAATTGGGTAGGTGGGGTGTTGATGTTCATACCTTGCTGAGGCTGCGTGCTCGTGGGTGTGCTCCTGGCCGCCTCCAGACAAAGCATACTCTTTGACCACAACAGGACCCACGCATTGCAACAATCACCAAGCCGCCGCGGGGTCTCATCGTCATCCCCCACTAGTATTAGAGGAGGCAAATTCTCGTGGCCCGGTTTGACACTGGCCACGAAAACCTTGAAGACGTTCGGGGGGATCGACCGGCTGTGGAACAATGGTTCCTTCGGCTCCATTATCATCCCCTTCCCCACGTCCACCTTCTGTTCGCCGATGGTGTACAATATGGTGCACAGGGTTTCGTCAGCCTGCAAAGAAAAGTCTGCGACGTGAGACATCCGAAAGGCAACGAAAACGGGAGATTATACATTTATATTGAAGGGTGCCGGTGTGGCAGATATCGTGAGGGCGTCGAGCTCAGCCAAAGAGGAGGCACCACCGAGCACGTCCGGTGCGGGAGCCGGTGCGGGAGCCGGTGCGGGAGCAGGTGCGGCCAAGAAGTCAGCAAGGGGAAAGTCCTCTGCATTTTTTTCTGGATTTTGCCTTGTCCAAGTGTAAACGCCCGTCACCAAGGAAGTAGATATATCTACAATCGCCTGTTTTGCGGTAGCTACCGCTGTTGCGACTGTCTAAGATGATTTCTTCTCAACCGCAATCTCAACCTTCTTGTCGATGCTTTCTTCAGTTAACCTCCGTCTTTCCTTTTTCTCCTCCGTGGTCTCACGGTAGTACTTCTTCCACGTGGCGCCATCTCTGACACCATGCACGCGTCCATACGACGGTCGAGTATCCACCGGTTGTTGTTTCAATATGTTCAACGCCCGGTTGAATGGAGTGTCCCACTTGGGCCTCGCCAATGCCTCAGACAGCGAGTCGCTTTCGGCCGCAATCCGGTGCTGCTCTCTCTGCAAAAGGCACAAGGATCGTTTACAAATATGACTAACGTGTGCAGTCGAATTGATCAGAAACTAAAATTACCAGCAGTCTCATGAACTCCGTAATGACTGGTGTTGTCTCGTAAACCTTCTTCACTGGGTCCCAACGATGTCGGGCCCTCAGGACGTCACGCTCCTGCGGGGCGGTGAAATCCGCCAAGGGGTCTGGGATGCCCAGACTCGCGACTTCCGCGTCCTCCTTGGCCCATTTGGACCTCTTTCCGCCGTAACCACGGCTTCCGAGGTGGTGGGTCCCAATCTTCCTCTTTTGAAGCCCCTTCATGTACTTAGACTTTTCTTTGGCAGCTTCGGCCTCGCAAGCCTCCTTGAATATTTGAAACTGCTCTTCCGTGATTGTCGGACTATCCTTTACAACCTCGGAGTAGGGTTCCCCGTCATTGATCTTTGCTTTCACTCGATTTTTCCAGGCGGCCAACGCGTTGCTAAACTTGGTCATGGCGTGTTTGTTTATCTTCTTCATTGCCGGGTCCTTATCTGGATCTTCATAATCCTTCTCATTCCGGCCCGGGAACAAGAATATCTGGTGAAACTTCTTTAGGAGGGAGCTCCTCATATTTTCTATCTTCTTTAGATTATCATCGTTGATGGTGGCGGTTGTCCATATGATGCAGCCTATTTGATTGCCGTAGCACATGCGCGCTTCCTCGGGCGCCTTTGGCTCAAAATTGCCGTCGTCCACCTCCGTGACCACCAGTCTAGTAGTCCTAAGTTTGTTAGGAACCCGTTGCCTCTTTGCTTTCGGTTCTACACCGGCTCCGCTCCCCGAGGCAGCACCGGTCTCAGCGTCGGTCTCGATGCCGGTCTGAATCTCAGCGCCGGTCTCAGTCTCAGCACCGGTCTGCGTGTCGGTCTCAGCACCGGTCTGCGTGTCGGTCTCAGTCCCCGATGCCACCGGTGGGCCCAGCAACAACATCTGTTGATCATCGGTAAGGCTAAAAAATTCGTCTACCGCCCAGTAGACGTCGTCGCAATCACCAGAACCCTGTCCTTCATCGTTGCTAGCCATGTTTCCTATGATTAAATCTAGTCAATTAATTCTAGACCTAATAAAATGAATAATGACATAAAAAAGGACTATTGTTTTGCAGGAATGTTGACTCCTTCCTGGTGCGGCAAATCCCGGGCACTCGATATGTCCTAGTTTGTAGCACAAGTCATGCCGAAATTCACGGGAAATTTCGGCATGACCTTTGCTAAAAAGTGGACAAATCGAGAACCTGAAATTTGCCGGAACAGAAATGAATCAACATTCCGGCAACACATAGGCCACTCAGCATCATTCCCTGGAAACAACAAAGCCACTTGGGCACAATCGAACAACTTCAATGAAAAGATATAACATGACCACTTCAATGAAAAATAAAATTTGCCTAAATTCTTTTCCTTGAAAAATAGTGGTCTTTTCAAAAATCAAAAACCTTTGCCAATCTACTTAACCTAGCTTGTTAATCCAACGAACCTAATTAACCTACCTATTTAACCTAGTTAGTTAATCTAGTTTACCTAGATAATTAACCCTAATTAAACTAGTTAATGCAGCTAGTTCTCTGTCAAAGCCTAAAATAAATTTTTGCACTAATTAACCTGGATAATTAACCTAATTAAACTAGTTAACCTAACTAGTTCTCTGTCAAAGCCCTAACTAAGTTTTTGCACTAACCTAGATAATTAACCTAATTAAACTAGTTAACCTAACTACTTCTCTGTCAAAGCCCTAACTAAATTTTTGCCCTAACCTAGATAATTAACCTAATTAAACTAGCTAACCTATGCATGAGAGAGAGAGGAGGGGTGGGGGCTTACAGATGATGGCTCCGGTGGTGGCGACGGAGGCAATGGTGGCGAGGGAGGCAGGGGCGTCTCCGGTGACGGCGAGGGAGGCAGGCGTCTCCGGTGACGGCGAGGGAGGCAGGGGCGTCTCCGGTGACGGCGAGGAAGGTGGCGTCAACGGCGGCTCCGGTGGCGTTGACGAGGCCGCGCGGCTCCGTGGCGTTGGGGGCGGCTCCGGTGTCGTCGATGGCGCACGGCTCTGGTGGCGTCGACATCGGCGGCGAAGTGGGGCGACGGTGAATCGGGGAGACGGTGGCGCGCGGGGTGGGTTGAGGGATTTGGGGGAGAAGTGGCTGGGGGGAAACGGTTTTTTGGTTAAGTCAAACTTAGCGGTAGCGCGTTTCGCAAAACACGCTATCGCTAAGATAGCTATAGCGGTTTTTGCAAAACGCGCTGCTGCTATAGCTATGTAAATTTCTTCCTTTTTTAATTTCCTTTTCTGTTTCTATAGGGGGGGTCTAGGACACGCGCTGCAGCTACGTTAGCTATAGCGCCTCTTACAAACACACGCTGCTGCTATGCCTTCCTCCGATTTTTCGCTTTTTCATTTATTTTGCTTTACATTTTATTTTTTCCTTTCTCCTTTTTCTATTTCTTTCATTTTCATTTACTTTTCTATTTGTTTTTCATCTTATTTTATTTCCGTTAGTAGTAGCGCTCTTCCCTGGAAACGCGCTGCTAATTATGCCCTAGCGGTAGCGCGTTTCATCTAAGCCCGCTACTGCTATGCGTAGCCTATCATTCTGCCAATGGGAATATTAGTAGTAGCGCTTTCACGACTACCAGCGCTACTGCTAAGTTTGTATCTGTAGCGCGGTTTCTCTTAAATTGCTACTGCTATATAGCACTAGCGCGCTTTTTTGACCCGCGCTGTTGCTAAATTTCTGTGTATAAGGTTTTCCCTAGTAGTGGAAGAACCGGACGTTGATGGATGCAGCAAGGACCATGATGGCGGAGTTCAAGTCTCCATACAACTTCTGGGCCGAAGCCATCAACACAGCTTGTCATGCATCCAATCAGCTCTATCTCCGCAAAGGCTTGAACAAGACTCCGTATGAGATACTCACCGGGAACAAGCCCAATCTCAAGTACTTCCGGGTGTTCGGGTGTAAGTGTTTCATTCTCAAGAAAGGTGTTCATTTGTCTAAATTCGAAGCTAGAGCTCATGAGGGCATATTTGTTGGTCATGCTACAAACTCTCATGCTTACCGTGTTCTCAACAAGTCCAACGGACTCATTGAGGAGACGTGTAACATAGAGTTTGATGAAAATAACGGCTCCCAAGTGGAGCAAAGTGGTACTTGTGATGTAGGTGATGAAATTCCTCCCCAAGCCATAAGAAGAATGGGTATTGGTCATATCCTACCCATTGAGGAACCCCTTGTGGCCGAAGGAGAAGGACAATGCTCCACTCAAGTGGAGCCATCACCTCCCCAAGACCCACACGCTTTCGAAGATCAAAGTGAAGGCCCTCTCCTTCATGAACAAGACCAAGGGCAAGATCAACCTCAAGATGGAGGTGAACCTCTAAATGATGCCCAAGGTCAAGTTCTCCCCCTCGAGCAAGTTCAAGATCATGAGCAAGCTCAAGACGACGCTCAAGATGATCAAGTTAACCTTCCTCCCTCCACATCCGAGGAAGAATTAGAGCGTCGTGCCGCGAAGATTGCTTCCTAACTCACCACCCAAGGCCATCTCATGGAAAACATGGTTGGAAGTCTAAGAAAGGGGATAAGCACTCGTAGACAATTAGCTAACTATTGTGAACATCATGCATTTGTCTCTTGTGTTGAACCCCAAAAGGTCTATGAGGTGCTCGAAGACTCGGATTGGCTCAATGTCATGCATGAAGAACTCAACAACTTCGAGTACAACAAGGGGTGGAGATTGGTGCCAAGACCTTCGGGGAACCACAACGTCATTGGAACAAAGTGGATCTTCAAGAACAAGCAAGATGCTCATGGGAACATCATTCGCAACAAGGCAAGATTGGTAGCACAAGGCTACTCCCAAGTCGAGGGCATCGACTACGGTGAAACCTTTGCTCCCGTTGCTCGTCTTGAATCCATTCGTTTGTTGATTGCTTATGCTTCCCATCACAACTTTAAGTTACAACAAATGGATGTGAAAAGTGCTTTTCTTAATGGTCCCATTAATGAGTTGGTTTATGTCAAGCAACCCCCCGGGTTCGAGGACCCCTACTTCCCGGATCATGTGTATCAACTCGATAAGGCACTCTATGGCCTTAAACAAGCCCCACGTGCGTGGTATGACCACCTTACCGAGTTGCTACAAGATCGTGGATTTGAAGTAGGACAAATCGATCCCACTCTTTTTACTAAGAAGGTCAAAGGGGAGTTGTTTGTATGCCAACTATATGTTGATGATATTATCTTTGGTTCTCCTAACAAAGCTTTCAATGAGGAATTTGCCGCTCTCATGACCTCCAAGTTCAAGATGTCTTTGATGGGAGAGTTGAAGTTCTTCCTTGGTTTTGACATCAAACAACGAAGAGAAGGAACCTTCATCAACCAAGCCAAATACACTCAAGACATGCTTAAAAGATTCAAGCTAAGTGATGTCAAGCCGGCTTCTACACCAATGCCTACCAAGTGCCAACTTGACATCGATCCCAATGGTAAAGCGGTGGATCAAAAGGTATATCGCTCCATGATTGGCTCCTTGCTTTACCTTTGTGCATCTAGACCGGATATCATGTTGAGTGTGGGGATATGTGCATGGTTTCAAGCCGCACCAAAGGAAAGTCACTTTGTGGCGGTCAAAAGAATCTTTCGATATTTGGCTCATACCCCAAACTTTGGCTTATGGTACCCAAGAGGAGCAAATTTCAAGCTTGAAGGTTTCACGGATTCCGATTGGGCGGGGGATAAAGTGGATAGGAAGTCCACTTCCAGAGGGTGCCAATTTCTTGGTTGCTCTTTGGTAAGTTGGTCTTCCAAGAAGCAAAGTTGTGTGTCTCTCTCGTCCACCGAAGCGTAGTATGTGGCGGCCGGTAGTTGTTGTGCTCAACTCCTATGGATGAGGCAAACTTTAAAGGAGTACGGTGTCATTTGTGACAAAGTGCCTCTTTGGTGTGATAATGAAAGTGCCATCAAGATTTCTCTCAACCCGGTACAACACTTCAAGACAAAGCACATTGAGATTCGGTATCACTTCATCCGAGATCACATTAGGCGAGGGGAGATCGAGCTCAAGTATGTCAACACTCACGATAACCTTGCAGATATTTTCACGAAGCCCTTGGATGAAGCAAGATTTCGCGAGTTAAGGCATGAGCTAAATATCATTGATTTGAGCAATGTGACTTGAACCCGTACACCCCCCACCACACTCAACGTGTTGTCTAGTTTAGGTGTAGGCATGGACATAGGGGGAGTGTTGTTCTCTCAATGAACTCTCCCTCCCCCCATTATGCATAAATCGATCACCTCTTTCACATTAGCCATTTTTAATGGTACTTGTGCTTCAAAGACGAGTTTCGGTCATGGGCCCAAGGATAATTCTTCGCGGTGCCATACCATCCAACTCAAACATAGGTGGCTTCGGCCACCGCCCTCTCTCCTCGAGAGGCTTTGTCGCTTGATGGTTTCTTGTTGTCTTTTTGCCTCTGGTTTGTGCGTGTTCTTGTGGTTTCTTGTGTGTGAAAAGTTTCCGTGCAAAGGCTTTTTCTTCTCGTGTTGAAACTTGCGGTGACTTGAGCTCACGGTACTACCGTAGCCAGCCACGGTACTACCGCTTGCGGGAGCATGGTACTACCGTCACCACGCGGCAGTAATTTTTTACTGTCGCCTGGTTGAGCAGTACTACCGCATCGGCGCGGTACTTCCGCCCGAGCGGTACTACCGCGATGACACGCGGTACTACCGCGCCGGTTCGAGCGCGTGGGGATAAGGACGGGCAGGGGGAGTTTTAACTCCCCATACCCATTCGCTGTCCTCCCTCTCCACGTCGCCTCCTTCTCTCCCTCCCTCAAGAACGGAGCCGGCGTTCGTCGCCGGATCTCCTCCACCGGCTGCCCTCCCGTGATTCCGACCGGTGGGATCGTTCCCCACCACGTGCTCTTGCTATGGACCAAGGTTTTTCCCCAACTCCCTCTCCGTGTTGTTTGTGTTTAGTGTTTCTAGGTTTTGGGGGAGGCTTGTGTGTTCTTGAGATTCTTAGGCTTAATCTCTGCAAGAGTAGGATGAAGGAGCATGGTATTACATAGGATTTATACTTGTATAGTTGTTTTGCACTAGATCGGATCACCGTAGCACCGCCATTGTTTTGCGGTTCTTTTCAGATTCAAACCGCCGGTTGGATCTGACGCGACGCAGTACTACCGCCCGTCTGGCGTGGTACTACCGCTTTCACAGTACTACCGCCCATCGGGAGCGGTACTACCGCTTGCACGGTACTACCGCCCATCGGGAGCGGTACTACCGCGCTCTGTGCGGTACTAAAATTTTACTTCCGCTCCAACCACGGTACTACCGTGACCTCGCACGGTACTACCGCGTTTGGAGTTGTACTACTATTTTAGTATAGCAGGCAGTGGCAGTTCTACCGTGGCTCACATCTATCGCATGCCAACTTTCTCGTATGCCTTCTATGTGTTTCTTGTGCTTTTTCGTGGCCTTTGCATTGATCCTTTCGTGTCTTTGGTGTTTTGCGTGTGTGTCTCAGGTGGTGGCTCTCGCTGGTCCAACCCCAGTCGTGACACTGGTTCCAAACGTCTGCGCAACCCAGGTGATGTACCAGAGGGCTCGTCTGCCTCCAAGCGCAATGTCAAGCACTCAGCTAGCAAGCACAAGGAGCCCGCTAAGGGCATGGATGAGATAGCCCAAGCTGATTATGTCCGTCTCAGGCAGCTTCACACTTATGTGCACCCACGTTCCACTGTTAGAGGCTGTGAGCTGTTCTAGAACAAGCAACAGACCAACATCTATCTGGACGTTATCAAGAACAAGCAGAATACCTATGTGGAGGTGAAGTGGATTGATATGCATCACATGAGGAAGGACAAGTTCCGTGACTACTTTGGAGAGGCTCTGGACTTGGTGGAGCAGTTTGGCATTGAGCATGTGTTAACCTTCCACCTCGACTATGACCCTGAGCTTATCTGTCAGTTCTTTGCCTCAGTCTACTTTCACTCCGATGAGGAACGGAGGATGACCTGGATGACCAATGGTCGTAAGCTGTCTGCTACCTGGAAGGAGTTCATGGATCTTCTCCAGGTTCCTGATGATGGGCTCAACTCTCCAGTGGGTGTGCGCCCCCATGCCAATGCTGAGTCTGCCAACAAGGATAGGCTTGCACCATTCATGGTTGAGAAGGCGCTCGCCAATAGCAAGACAACTCTGGTGCTCAACCCTTTTCTGGATATCATGTATCACATCTTCCGCAACTCCTTGTTCCCTCGCATCGGTGACAAAGACAAGGTTCATGCCTATATGGTGGACATGATGCTCATCTGCGAGGAGGCTCGTTCGTCTCAGTCTCAGCCACTTGATGTCTCACACATCATGTGGTGTGAGCTCCGGTTTGCAGTGTTCAACCGCAAGGTGCCTATCTATGGGCCCTATCTGTTTTTGCTGATTTCAAAGATTTGGGAGAAGATGTTCCCTGATGAGGAGTTTCTTGCTCTAGACTGGGTTCGCCATGAGCCCATCTGCCTGCGTATCAAATCCAACTGGGCCAACACCACTACTCGTGCCGAGGAGACTGCTGCTAGGGCTGCTGTTGATGAGGAGGATGCTGGTGCCGAGGATGTTGCTGAGGGCCGTGCTGCTAGGCCTTCCCAGAGTGCCACTATGCCCTCATGGGCCAAGAAGTTGAAGGACAAGATGAAGACTCTTTTCTGCATGCAAGCCAAGGGGCAGTACAGGACTCACGTGGCGTCCAAGGAGAGTCGTCGCCGGGACAACAAGATCTTGCAGCTCTATGGTGAGGCAGTGTCTGGCGGGTCTGAGGAGCACATCACTCCAGAGGCCGAGTGGATGGAGAAGCAGGGCTATAGGTGGACTGAGTCTGAGGAGGATGTCGAGGAGAACATCCATGTTGCCGAGGAGACCGACGGAGAGGCTTGGGACGAGTTCTCTGCTTGAGCCACCTCTTGTGTGTAGGTGTCCTCTCTGCCTTTTTGGCGTCTCGATGCCAAAGGGGGAGAGAGTGTAGGGATTTGCGAGTGTGTCGTGTGTTTGCTGCTTTCTCGTTTGAACTATTTGCTGCTTTCTCGTTTGAACCTCGGTAGCTTTACTTCGTATGGTGTAAGACATATGCACTCTATCATTCCTAGCGAGCTTGTGTTATATTGTGTTATCTTTATGCTATGCTATGCTTATTATCATGCCTTGGTCTCTAAAATATAGGGGGAGTGTTGATCCTAGTCTGTGTGCTATGCAGTCCAAAGCATTCATCTAAAGTGCACACATCTAGGGGGAGCCCGTCTATATTTTAGAGCGGTGGGGTTTGCCCCTGCTCTTAATTATCTTATCTATATGCAAATCCCGTGTTGTCATCAATCCACCAAAAAGGGGGAGATTGTAAGGGCATATTTATCCCTCAGGTGTTTTGGTGATTGATGACAATGCATTTGCGGACTAATCGTGTGCCTTGAGTGATGAGGACATCAATACAATTGTTACACCCACAGCCCCTGCTGCTATACATACTGGACCAATTACTAGAGCTCGTGCACGCCAACTAAATTACCAGGTACTTTCGTTTCTTGGTAATGATTCTAATGTTCATGAGAATATGATGCTGCCTAAATTGGATACATTTGTTTTGCTTACAAATGAAGGGCCTAGCTTGGAGAAGGATGAACATTGGAGCCAGAACAAGCATGGAGATGATGGCATGCGCAAGGGGAACAAGAACGGAGTTACAAGTGATGATTTCAGGACTTTGAAGCCACCATAAGGGGTGCATGAAGCCTTGGACCAAATATACAAGATGCCACTTCATAAATTTCGTCCCGAGGCTATTTTAGGTGCTGCGTCACCTTATTATTGGGCCAGGCCCATGTAATTTCGAAATACATAAGTATAGGCTATTTTTAGAGTCCGTATGTGTGGGGAAACAAGAGATAGGGTTGATTTCGGACCCCTCCACCAAGGGCCACGAAATTCCCCCCCTCTTCCTCCATATATACAGCCCTTAGGGCATCGTTTAGACTTTGGGTTTTGTTTAGATTAAAAGTTCGCCATAGCTGCAACTTCGCGTACTTCATTTATGTTCAACGACCAGACAAAGGCGTCACAGAACCTCACCTTGATCAATAAAGCTTTCATCTTATATTCGCAATATCCAGATTGCAATCTCAGTTTCTTGCTTGTTCTTCGTTTGCTCGCAGGAAACAGACCCTCGTGGTCAGGTTGATCGTGCTCCGGCGTGGTCAATAACCTCTCGGAGTTGGTTTAGCGATTGCTAAGGCGCGACGTCCTCGCACATTCGTAGTCGGATCGTCAAAGTCGACTGCCACCAAAGCGACATCCATCATCTCATTGAAAGACAGGACACCTTGGCCTCTATCAAGTGGTATCAGATTTCCAGGTTGCTCGGTGAGATTTTACAGTTTTTCGTAGTTTAGATCGAGTCTGTTCTTCATACCTACAGTCCACGAAAAAGCCAAAAAAAATTAGGGTTAGTTCATCATATCCGAACCAATCTGAGCCTTTGCATAATCTTTTTAGGGTTTTGCTTTGTTGAATTTGCGGTTGCATCGTCGTGTCTAGTTGCTGGTCTTAGCGTTAGTCTTTTAGAGTTTCGAGTTCTGGTCATAAGTTCTCACGCCGCCACCGCACCATCATCATCGCCCCTATCACCTACCACCACCGCTCCGAATCCGTATCCATATACCACCACCAATCCATATCCATATACCACCACCGATCCATATCCATATATTACCACCGCTGCCATATACCACCACCGCTGCCATATACCACCACCATATATCCACCACCAATCCGAGTTCCTTGCATATTAGGTGTGTTTTCGAGATCCATCTAGATTTCGATTCGTGTTTCCTTGCCGGAGTAGGTTTCGGAAAAAAAAGAGTCCGGAAACCACCCTCCGTTTAGGCCCAAATTTTTTCGAAAATGCATTTTTCGAAAAAAAATTTGGCTATCCTATTTTTAGGTGTTTCTGAGTGTTTTGAGACAGGTGCCATTATAGGAAGTTTTTTTGACCCGTTTCCAGTTTTTGGGTCCGGGCAGTCGAAAAAACGAAAAAAAAAATGGTCAAAAAAAATTTCGTGCCCATCCTATCAGTTTGACCTAGGAAGAGTTTTGAGACACTCGCCATTATAGTGATTTTTCGCAAAAAAAAAGAGCAAAAAAAAATTCCAGAGTGTGCTTTTCCCTTGTTTACGTGCAGCGCCGTGATTTTGTTAGTGTTCTAGGCTCGCGTCTCTAGCACGGTCTAGCCTAGGACCAGCACAGTACCGTCGTTGAGCGTTTATTCAACTTTGCATCTCTGAATTGATTATTGCTGACCCCTTTTGCTACCATATTATAAGCCTTCCCAGCTCCACATACATCTACGTCGTGCGTTTGACTCTCCCTGGTAATCGCTCTATCCAAGCTTTGAGAGTTTTGACTACAACGGTTGCCGATCACCACCTGCTGCTGGGTAAGAACTGGTAAGAATTTGAGATTTGCTTGACGGGTTTGTGATACACCACGACCACTTCTTAGTAGTCTGTAGGATCATATTCTTGTGTGTTTCTATTTGCTGCTAACCATGGTAGGATCACAAGCCGATGAGACTGATTGGGAGAACCTGACAAACAAACAGCTACATGATAAATTTCAGCAAATGATGAGTGGACAGGTGCAAGATGTGCTAAACAGATTTGACGAGGCCATGGAGAAGATAGATGGCATGGAGAAGACGTTCGAAACAAAGCTTGATAGCAAGTTTAATGAATTGCTCGCGCGTTTACCACCACCACCGCCGGCTGCACCTATCGCACCTCTGCAACACCAATAACAACGCATCCTTCCGAATCAGTATGGACGAGCGAAGCGTGTTCCTATTGAGGATGGCCAAACTTCTGGTGCTGATGTTCCTGTTATTGATGCTTCTTTGGCTCCTGCTACTGCTGCTGCTGGTACCCAGGAGGATGATGAGTATGCGGGCGATTATGAGGATGAGGTTGATCAAAATCAGAACTACGTGCACCCACCAGCACCACCACCAGCAGGTCGACCTCAGGTATATATTCGTAATGGTAGGCCTGCACCACCACCTCAGGTACGAGATGATGTCCATATTCCTAAACTGAAATTGAATATTCCACCATTTGAGGGTAGATATGTTCCTGATATATATCTTACTTGGGAGTTAGAAACTGAACAACGATTTACATGTTTACAATATCCTGAGAAGAGATGAGTTGCTGCTACTGTTTGTGCTTTCACTAGTTTTGCATGTGTATGGTGGTCTGAACATTGTAGATTATATCCTATTCCAACTACTTGGGCTGCTTTGAAAACTGCTATGCGTACGCGTTGGGTTCCACCATATTATCAACGTGAATTGCTTCAAAAATTGCAGCGTTTAAGACAAGGGAAAAAATTCTGTAGAAGAATATTATCAGGAATTACAAACTGGCATGATTAGATGTGGTATTGTTGAGGAGAATGAAGCTATGCTTGCACGTTTTCTGGGTGGATTAAATAGAGAGATTCAGACCATTCTAGACTATAAGGAGTATACTAATATCACTCGTTTATTCCATCTTGCTTGTAAAGCTGAACGTGAAGTGCAGGATCGACAAGCATTGGGGCGAACTAACTTTTCTGCAGGACGACCTTCATCATGGACACCACGTGCATCTTCTACTTCAACTGCACCAGCACCTCCATCCGGTGCCACCTCCAACCGTGATACAAGAAAACAGGCACAACCACCATTATCTGCCAAGAGCGCACCTGCGGGGCCTGCACAGCGTTCTTCTTCTTCCATGGCATCAACAGGGCACACAAGTGATATTATTTGTCGTCGTTGTAAGGGAGGAGGTCATTATGCGAGGGAATGCAAATCTCCGCGTGTGATGATTGCTACCGCGGATGGTGGATATGAGTCTGCTAGTGACTATGATGAGGAGACATTGGCTCTTATTACACGTGAAGAACATGGTGGAGATGATTCTGATCATGAGACGCAATACATGGCTCCTGAAGACGCTGACAGGTATGAATGTTTAGTTGCTCAACGTGTTTTGAGTGTGCAGGTCACACAAGCTGAGCAAAATCAGAGGCACAATTTGTTCCATACCAAGGGAGTTGTGAAGGAACGTGCTGTGCGCGTCATAATAGACGGAGGGAGCTGCAACAACTTGGCTAGCATGGAGATGGTGGAGAAGCTTTCTCTCACCACAAGACCACATCCACATCCTTACTACATCCAATGGTTCAACAACAGCGGCAAGGTTAAGGTAACACGTACTGTTCGTGTGCATTTTAGTATCTCTACATATGCTGATTATGTTGATTGTGATGTGGTACCTATGCAAGCATGTTCCTTATTACTTGGTAGACCATGGCAATTTGATAAAAATTCTGTACAACATGGTAGAAACAATCACTATACTCTTGTTCATAAGGATAAAAATATTACTTTGCTTCCTATGACTCCTGATTCCATTTTGAAAGATGATATTAATAGAGCTAATAAAGCAAAACAGGAGACGAATAAGAGTGAAAATCAGATTGTGGCAAAAGAATTTGAGCAACAAATGAAGCCTAATAATAAACCATCTAGTGTTGCTTCTGAAATTAAATTGAAAAGTGCATGTTTATTTGCCACCAAATCTGATATTGATGAGATAGATTTCAGCAAATCTGTTTGCTATGCTTTTGTGTGCAAAGAGGCATTATTTTCATTCGAGGACGTGCCTTCCTCTTTGCCTCCTGCTGTCACTAACATTTTGCAGGAGTTCGCTGACGTCTTTCCACAAGACGTGCCACCGGGATTACCGCCTATTCGAGGGATTGAGCATCAGATTGACTTAATTCCCGGTGCTTCACTGCCAAACCGTGCACCATACCGTACCAATCCAGAGGAGACGAAGGAGATTATGCATCAAGTACAAGAGCTTCTCGACAAAGGTTATATACGCGAATCCCTTAGTCCTTGTGTTGTTCCTATTATTCTAGTGCCGAAAAAGGATGGTACATCACGTATGTGTGTTGATTGTAGAGGCATTAATAATATTACTATTCGTTATTGTCATCCTATTCCTAGGCTCGATGATATGCTTGATGAATTGAGTGGCTCTACAATATTCTCCAAAGTTGATTTGCGTAGTGGATACCATCAAATTCGTATGAAATTGGGAGATGAATGGAAAACAGCATTTAAAACTAAGTTTGGATTATATGAGTGGTTAGTCATGCCTTTTGGGTTAACTAATGCACCTAGTACTTTCATGAGATTAATGAACGAAGTTTTACGTGCTTCCATTGGACGATTTGTGGTAGTTTACTTTGATGACATATTGATTTATAGCAGATCTTTGGAAGAACATTTGGAACATTTACGTGCTATTTTTATTGCTCTACGTGATGCACGTTTGTTTGGTAACCTTGGGAAGTGCACCTTTTGCACCGACCGAGTATCTTTTCTTGGCTATGTTGTTACTCCACAGGGAATTGAAGTTGATAAAGCCAAGATTGAAGCTATTGAGAGTTGGCCGCAGCCTAAAAAGGTCACACAAGTGAGGAGTTTTCTTGGCCTCGCTGGATTCTATAGGCGTTTTGTGAGAGATTTCAGCACCATTGCTGCACCTCTCAATGAGCTTACAAAGAAAGATGTGCCTTTTCTTTGGGGTACCGCACAGGAAGAAGCCTTCTCGGTATTGAAAGATAAGTTGACACATGCTCCTTTACTCCAACTTCCTGATTTTAATAAGACTTTTGAGCTTGAATGTGATGCTAGTGGAATTGGATTAGGCGGTGTGTTATTACAAGATGGCAAACCTGTTGCATACTTTTCTGAAAAATTGAGTGGGCCTAGTCTGAATTATTCTACTTATGATAAAGAATTATATGCTCTTGTTCGGACTTTAGAAACATGGCAACATTATTTATGGCCCAAAGAATTTGTTATACATTCTGATCATGAATCTTTGAAACATATTAAAAGTCAAGCTAAACTGAATTGTAGACATGCTAAATGGGTTGAATTCATTGAGACTTTTCCTTATGTCATTAAACACAAGAAGGGAAAAGAAAATGTTATTGCTGATGCATTGTCTCGCCCTATACTATGCTTTCACAACTTGACTTCAAAATATTTGGTTTGGAGACCATCAAAGATCAATATGTGCAAGATGCTGATTTTAAAGATGTAATGCAGAATTGTAAAGAAGGAAGAATGTGGAACAAGTTCGTCGTTAACGATGGATTTGTGTTTCGTGCTAACAAGCTATGCATTCCAGCTAGCTCCGTTCGTCTTTTGTTGTTGCAGGAGGCGCATGGAGGAGGATTAATGGGACACTTTGGCGTGAAGAAGACGGAGGACGTACTTGCTACATATTTCTTTTGGCCAAAGATGAGACGGGATGTTGAGCGTTTTATTGCTCGCTGCACTACATGTCAAAAAGCTAAGTCACGACTCAATCCTCATGGTTTATATATGCCTTTGCCTGTACCTAGTGTTCCTTGGGAGGATATATCTATGGACTTTGTTTTAGGTTTACCTCGAACAAAGAAGGGGAGGGATAGCATATTTGCTGTCGTGGATAGATTCTCGAAAATGGCACACTTTATACCATGTCATAAAAGTGATGATGCTGTTAATGTTGCTAATTTGTTCTTTCGTGAAATTATTCGCTTGCATGGTGTGCCAAATACTATTGTTTCAGATCGTGATACTAAATTTCTTAGCCACTTTTGGAGATGTTTATGGGCTAAGTTGGGGACTAAACTGCTTTTTAGTACTACTTGTCACCCCCAAACTGATGGACAAACTAAAGTAGTCAATAGAAAGTTGTCTACTATGCTTAGGGCTGTTTTGAAGAATAATAAGAAAATGTGGGAGGAATGCTTGCCTCATATTGAATTTGCTTATAATCGTTCATTGCATTCTACTACTAAGATGTGCCCTTTTGAAGTTGTGTATGGTTTCCTACCTCGTGCACCTATTGATTTGTTGCCTCTTCCATCTTCGGAGAAGGTTAATTTTGATGCTAAACAACGTGCTGAATTGATTTTAAAAATGCATGAGTTAACTAAGGAAAACATTGAGCGTATGAATGCTAAATATAAACTTGCTGGAGATAAGGGTAGAAAACATGTTGTGTTTGCACCTGGAGATCTTGTTTGGTTACATTTGCGTAAGGATAGATTTCCTGATTTGCGCAAATCAAAGTTAATGCCACGTGCTGATGGTCCCTTTAAGGTGTTAGAGAAAATAAATGATAATGCATATAAACTTGAGCAGCCTGCAGATTTTGGGGTTAGTCCCACTTTTAACATTGCAGATTTGAAGCCTTATTTGGGTGAGGAAGATGAACTTCCGTCGAGGACGACTTCATTTCAAGAAGGGGAGGATGATGAGGACATCAATACAATTGTTACACCCACATCCCCTGCTGCTCTACATACTGGACCAATTACTAGAGCTCGTGCACGCCAACTAAATTACCAGGTACTTTCGTTTCTTGGTAATGATTCTAATGTTCATGAGAATATGATGCTGCCTAAATTGGATACATTTGTTTTTCTTACAAATGAAGGGCCTAGCTTGGAGAAGGATGAACATTGGAACAAGAACAAGCATGGAGATGATGGCATGCGCAAGGGAAACAAGAACGGAGTTACAAGTGATGATTTCAGGACTTTGAAGCCACCATAAGGGGTGCATGAAGCCTTGGACCAAATATACAAGATGCCACTTCATAAATTTTGTCCCGAGGCTATTTTAGGTGCTGCGTCACCTTATTATTGGGCCAGGCCCATGTAATTTCGAAATACATAATATAGGCTATTTTTAGAGTCCGTATGTGTGGGGAAACAAGAGATAGGGTTGATTTCGGACCCCTCCATCAAGGGCCACGAAATTCCCCCCTCTTCCTCCATATATACAGCCCTTAGGGCATCGTTTAGACTTTGGGTTTTGTTTAGATTAAAAGTTCGCCATAGCTGCAACTTCGCGTACTTCGTTTGTGTTCAACGACCAGACAAAGGCGTCACAGAACCCCACCTTGATCAATAAAGCTTTCATCTTATATTCGCAATATCCAGATTGCAATCTCAGTTTCTTGCTTGTTCTTCGTTTGCTCGCAGGAAACAGACCCTCGTGGTCAGGTTGATCGTGCTCCGGCGTGGTCAATAACCTCTCGGAGTTGGTTTAGCGATTGCTAAGGCGCGACGTCCTCGCACGTTCGTAGTCGGATCGTCAAAGTCGACTGCCACCAAAGCGATATCCATCATCTCATCGAAAGACGGGACACCTTGGCCTCTATCATTGAGTTTCGCAGATACTTCATCTCTAGGCATGAGACGATTCGGTGCCCCTCGGAGACTATTGAAGTCGGCGTTGTTCTACGTTTCTCTTTGGTGGATTTGAGTCGTAGGAGAGCCGTACTATTAAGAGGGGGTCCGCGTCGGAAAGGTTTGGGTGGAATCAACACGTACACTTGTTCCTCCTTTCCCTGCATTTTGGAGCTTCCCTTTGTTATCTAGGTTGTGCGGAAATCTAACGACTACTGCTGTACTTGCGGTAGTACCACAAGTACACGCGGTAGTACCGCTGTGTGTCACAGTAGTACCGCTCATCTGGAGCGGTAGTACCGCAGCTCCCAGGCCTTGTGCCGCTCTGGTGCGGTAGTAGGGGCGGATGTAATTTTTTACATCCGCGCCCTCCACAGTA
This sequence comes from Triticum aestivum, assembly GCF_018294505.1. Classification (NCBI taxonomy): domain Eukaryota; kingdom Viridiplantae; phylum Streptophyta; class Magnoliopsida; order Poales; family Poaceae; genus Triticum; species Triticum aestivum. The sequence continues at coordinate 384,980,883 of NC_057798.1, forward strand.
GTACCGCTCGTCCAGCGCGGTAGTACCGCGGGGGCCCACGGTAGTACCGCTCCCTAGGAGTCGTAGTACCATGGCCCTCCTACCTAGTACTGCAGTGTCGCGGTAGTAGGCGCGGATGTAATTTTTTACATCCGCGCCCGCACGGTAGTACCGCGCCTCGCGAGCGGTAGTACCGCGTCGGGTTTTTGTACCACCTCAGTTTCAGCGGAAGTAGGCACGGATGTAATTTATTTCATCCGCGCCCTTCCCAGGTCGTGACTTTCCTGCCTAGCGGTAGTACCGCAAGTGGGTGCAGTAGTACCGCGCAAGCGGTAGTACTGCCCCCTTGTCAGGCTAGTTTCGGCCTGTGTTGCTGTCGCGGTAGTACTGTGGTCAGCCACGGTAGTACCGCACAACCTCGCAGTAGTACCGCGCCCCTGAAGCGGTAGTACCGCGTGTCGCGGGCTGAACATGTGGATAACGGTTGGATTTTTCCCTCGACTATATAAGGGGTGTCTTCTACCTCTAGTTGACTACCTCTTCCACCTCTAAGCTCCATTGTTGCTCCAAGCTCCATTTTCACTCGATCTCTCTCCCTAGCCAATCAAACTTGTTGATTTTCTCGGGATTGGGTGACAAGTGCCCGATCTACACTTCCACCACAGGATATTTGATTCCCCCACTTATCCCTTCCGGATCTTGTTACTCTTGGGTGTTGAGCACCCTAGACGGTTGAGGTCACCTCGAAGCCATACTCCATTGTGGTGAAGCTTCGCGGGATTATTGGGAGCCTCCAAGTGTTGTGGAGATAGCCCCAATCTTGTTTGTAAAGGTCCGGTTGCCGCCTTCAAGGGCTCCAATAGTGGAATCACGGCATCTCGCATTGTGTGAGGGCGTGAGGAGATTACGGTGGCCCTAGTGGCTTCTTGGGGAGCATTGTGCCTCCACACCGCTCTAACAGAGACGTACTTCCCCTTAAAAGGAAGGAACTTCGGTAACACATCCTCGTCTCCACCGGATCCACTCTTGGTTATCTTATCCCTTTACTTTTGCTATATCCATTGCTTGCTTGTGTGCTTATTATCTTTGCATCATATAGGTTGTCCACGTAGTTGCACATCTAGACAACCTATTTCATTGCAAGGTTTAAATTGTTAAAGAAAAGTCTAAAAAATTGTTAGTTGCCTATTCACCCCCCTCTAGTCAACCATATCGATCCTTTCACTTGGCATGGTAGAGGATGGCCTATCTTATTCACCCATCAAGGTGCTTGCTCTAACTTGGCAAGGTTGTATTGGTCGCACATATTTTGCATCTGAACTCTTGCATTACTTCTACTTTGTTACACCATCTGCTTAGTTTAAGCATCATATATGAGTATATGCCATACCTATCCATTCTATGTACCTATTCCATGTGTCGTCATACTTTCCATTCAAATTTTGTTCTTTCGTAATAGATGTCCAAAAGGAAGAGGGTGAGTGCAAATCCTCAAGGAGTACAAACTAGGTATTTGGAAAAGGTAGTGATACCTGATAAATCAGATAGATCAACAACCACAGAAAATAGATGCCCAATTGTACCACATTTTACCCCTACTCCACTAGCCAAACCCCTATTAGAACTGCTGAGAGCCCAGCGTCAGGTACTGTCTATGATATCAATTCAAAATTTGAACTCCTAAATTTCTGCATGTGCCTTACCTTCTCTCTTGTATGAAAACTAATTCCAGATGAATCTCCTTGCTCAAAGGATCATAAGATCTCACAACAATATTGGGCTCTACATTGCTCTTGTCAGTACCTCTTGCCCTTTGTCAACATACTTACACTCATTGCTGTTTGATTATGTAGCATCACTGTAAATGTTCGCTTCTTTATCCTCCCTTTGCTTGAAATGATAAGATCTATATTTACTCTTAGATAAATATAGAATTAACACAATGGTTATGAACTTTTGGATTGCTCATGTAAGTACCTATTATCATGTACTCCCTCTGTATCGAATTAATTGTTGATCAATTGGATGTATTTAGAACTTAATAGTGCTAGATACATCTATCTGAGCGACAAGTAATAATGGACGGTGGTGGTATTACTGTACTTGAATCGCGAGATAGTTGATTGTCTAGCATTACTCTGCATCTTATCTGCCCTACCCTCCACTTTCTCCAAATTATCGTATCTACATTTACTCTTACCAAAATGTTGAATAAAGCCAATGCCACTGCACATGTTGATGTATGCATTCCTCTTGTCAGTACCTTTTGCCTTGTAACCCTGTACTTAATTAATTGCTATTTGATTATGTATCATCGATCTGCACATGAGCTTCATTATCCTCTGTTTCTTCCAATATTATTTGATCTATATTTACTCTTTGCAAAATGTTGAATAATGGCAACACTTATAAAGAATTTTCTTTGGGGAATTTATTAAATTATCCTTCCATCAACATGGAGAAGGGCTTTGTCTAGCCCGTGTTAACATGGAATGTAAGTTCATCCTTCTCAAGCCTTCAAACTTTGTTCTAGTATAGAGTTAGATAGGCATCATTTCCTCCACTGCTGTTTACTTTGCTGTTTACATCTGATTGGATGTTTGCAACAACTACCAGTTTTAACTTGTAGTTGTAAAAACATGTTCCTTATGTAGAATAGATCCATTTATTTGCTTATATAATTGTGAAACCTGTTACGTGTCTCCTTGTTTCTCTTTCAGAGTCGTATCTCTTATGCCGGGCAGAACTTTAGGGAAGAGAGTGAGCCAAATCATATTGAGGACATCGAGATGACCCCAAGGTCCTATCTTGATGAAGACAGTGAGTTGAAGCTACTCACCAGCAGGTGTGAGACAACCTCTATGTAGTCGCTACCTCAATCAGTTCGACTTCTTCAGTCTCAACTTAAAGCAGAAAGGCTTGCTTCAGCTCAGCTCCGACTTGAAGTCAAAGATGCAAAGAAGATGTCAGAGGATTGCCTTGCACACTATGGTGTCATACAACTAGGGATGGAGCATCTATTGTTGACACAACTGAGGTCTCATCAGCTTGTTCGGCTGCTTGCGGGGCCCCGTCCTGGCCAGGCCTAGTGCCTTCTGAAGCGCTCTCAGTTTTGTATATTCTTTTGTCGGCACGTTTATATGCACTGGTGCCAACCTTTGATGCCAAGTGTATGTAATCCGTAGTTATGTTGCGCTTTATTATCACCGATAGCAAACTTTGATTCCCAGTGGATGTAATATGCCGTAATTTCTCTATTGTATAGTCTAGGTTTATTCTTTGGTCGGTATGTTGTAATTTAGGCTGGAAGGTTCGGTGGATCTCAGTGTTGTCGGTCTTCAGGCCGGCCCGTTACTCATATGAGCCAAAACGTGGGCCTATAATCATCTTGGGCCATTAGCAGTTCTAAACCTATAGTAGTTTCCGGCCTTTAACAGGCCGAGTAAAGTTCTAGACAGCCGGGCCAGAGAATACCATGGGCTTTTAACAGGCTAAAACCTAGATTGGGCTAGCGTTGGGCCAAAAAATTCACGAGTCAATACAGGCCGAAACTGCCTAAGGCCCATGTTTGGCCCAAATGGGACGAGCAGTTAACAAGCCAAAATATATCTCGGGCTTGTTTGGCCCAATAAAATTATGGGCTTTAAGCAGGCCGGTATCCACGCGGGCCATAGGGCCAAAAGTGTCACATGCCATTATCAGATGGGCTGTAAGCAGGCCGGATTCAACGCGGGCTATAATTAGGCCCAACTGTTCCACGGGCCATTAACAGGGTGATAGGCCTGTTGGGCTGAAATTTATCCATGAAGACTACGGGCCGTTAAGAGACCTAAAGTTACTTCGGACAAGAAATAGTTCAGTTTCTGCATGGGCCGTTAAAGGGCCTAAAGTTAAACCGGGCCCACAACGTCCCAGATGCACCACAGGCCGCTAACAGGCCAAAACTATTATCGGCCCGAACTGGTTAACAGGCATTTAACAGGATGAAATACAAACCTGTCTTAGAGTTGGCCCAAAAGAACACTGGTCTGTTAACGGGCCTGATCCAATATGGGCCGTAATTTGGCCCAAAACACGGCAGGCTGTGAACGGGCCTGATCTACTATGGGCCTCAATTTGGCCCAAAACATGGCAGGCTGTTAACGGGCCAGCCCACTAGTGTCTAAAAAACATGGTGGGCCTTTAGCTGGGCCGACCTTTTCGCCGGAATGGGCCTCTGTTGGGCCGTGCCACATGTCAACGTATCATAGGCGCCTCCTGTCCAATGAGTGGATGACATATGTCCCAACGGTGAGCAAACACGTGTTTCCTCCGGCCAATGAGAATTTTACACGTGAAAAATCCCCATTGCTCTAGGCTGTTAACGGGTTATCGGATCCAAAACCGGACTTGATAGCTTAATGGCGACCCGTTACGGTCGATGCCACGTGTCGGTCACCCTTGACGAAAGCACTTCTATGACGCGCGATTTATCGTCATGGAAGTGGACACTTCCGTGATGATAATTTTGATAATGTCATGGAACACTTCTACGACAACACAAGTATGACTATCTTGATTCTGTCATAAAAGCGTCATGGATGTACATGCATGATAGAAAATGTGACCTACTATGACAAATACGTATCATCACAGAAGTGTATTTTTTGTAGTGCTTGCCTCTGTGTCTGGAATCATGGGCAGCCCATACCATGGCCTATGAACATCTGTCCTCTTTAGCCATTCCCATCTTACTCAGAGTGCAATGCCTTGCCACTTGAGGTTTTTGATACCTAAGACGTCGAATATTTTTGGCCGGCAAATTTTATCCCATGCCACAGACATTGGCCACCGTTGCACTTGTCTTTTTCGGCCCAAAAGAAAGACCTCATCCACTTGTTTATATCCTCCAGAACCCACTCCGGTGCCTCAATTATCATCAGGTGGTGCCACAATGACCGACTACACCAGGATTAGACATCCCGGTTTGAGCCCTCTTTGCCAAGCCGGCATGAAATGTTGCACCTTGTCCAACATGGGTTGCCACTGAGCTCGATTTAGGCTCTTTATCATGAGTTGTAGCCCGAGGTATGTACTGGGGAACTCCGAAATATTACATTGTAGCATGTCCGCCACTCTGATTTTGTCCTCCACGCTACCCCTTATAAGCATTGTCGTTGATTTGCGGTAGTTGACCTTAAGGCCTGATGCTTCTCCGAACACTGTCAGAATTGTTCTAACTGCAGCCAAATCTTGCATTGAAGGCCTAACGAACATGGCCACATCATCGGCCTATATGGACACACTTTGTGTCGGCGTGATCCCGGTGAAAGTGCTAAGAGCTCCCATCTCCGTGGCCTTGTGTATCAATGCCGAAAGGGCCTCCATGGCTATGACAAATAACATCGGCGAAATAGGGCCCCCCTGTCTCAAGCCACAGGCATTCATGATCTTCCTCCCCGACACCCCATTGACAACCACCTTTGTGTTGGCCGACTATAGCAGCGCTGCCATCCAATCCATCCACCTTTGTACAAAGCCCATCGCTCTTAGAACCTCAAAAAGAAAAGGCCAGGAGAGGGAATCAAAGGCTCATGAGATGTCCAACTTTATGAAAACCCCGGGGGTTCTTCTCGCGTGAATTTTCCTCGCCACTTGACGAACCAACAGAAAGTTGTCGTGAAGATGTCTTCCTTTGATGAAGGCGGACTAGTTCATCGCCACTAGCTCATGCATTTGTAATCGGAGGAGGTTGGCAAGTACTTTTGTGAAGAGCTTTGGGATGTTGTGTATTAGACTGATGGGCCTGTAGTCCCCTATTTCTTCAGCGTCTGCTTTTTTGGGGATGAAGATGATATCTGGTTTGTTTAGTTTGGCGAAGCCTCTAGTGTCTCCAACAAATAGCTTCATCAGTACTGCCATGACATATGGTTTGATGATCTGCTGTGCTTTTTGAAAGAAGGCTCCAATGCATTCGTCCGCCCCGGATCCCGGTCCGGCGCCATCTCCTTAATCACCTGCCAAACTTCCTCCTCCGTGATCATTTCTTCTAAGCAGTGCAAGTCCTTAGCCTCGATCCCCAGATATTGCAAGTTGAGAGTGTTCTCCCTAGATTGCGCCATCCCCAACAGCCTCTCATAGGCCTCGGTGAAGACCTCCACCTTTCTCTCTTGGTTAGTAATGATAGCGTCGCCAAGCTTGACATGCGCGATGAAGTTCTTGGTCCTCCTCCCATTAGCCACTGCCTAGAAAAGCTTGGTGTTGGTGTCTCCCTCTCGAATCCATATAAGTCTGGAACGTTGTCGGTCAATTGTCCTTTCCAAGGCCGCCATGCCCAGGAGCGCCTTCTTGAGAGTACGACGAAGCCATGCTTCCTCCGTGAGCAGCGCTCTATTCTCTTGCGCAATGTCCAATCTATGAATAACCCATGTAGACACTCTCATCGACAGTTTAACATTTCTGATTTTACGCTGGCCCCATGCTTGTAGGGCCACATCCTAGTTGCACAGCAGCACATCAAGCCTCTTGAATGGGTCTACTATCACGGGATCACATACCTAGGCCTCCCTCACCGCCTCCTGGAACCCCTCCAGTTTGGTCCAGAATAGCTCGTATCTGAAGCGCTTTTTGGGGGCAAAAACCCACACTCGTGATAAGGTGTAAGAGCGCGTGGTCAGAGACTCCCGTGGACATCGCCTGCAGCAGGTAATCAGCATTGTCCAGCTCCCATTCCACCGTCACGAGGACTCTATCGATCTTGGTAAGCGTGGGTGATTCCCGCTCGTTGGACCTCGTTTACTTTCTCCCGTGCATGTACATCTCACGAAGCTGTTGGTCCTCTCCAAATTCCCTAAATTTGCTCACCATGCTCCTATTAGGATTGTTGTTGCTTTTCTCTGAAGCTTGTAGTATCATGTTGAAATTGCCTAACATGAGCCAAGCTCCAGGGCATATCGCGCTTCTCATCCTAAGCTCCTCCAGGAATTGGCACTTGCGCTCATCCCCTTGTGGTACGTAGACCACCGAAATCCACCAAGGATCCCAAGTTTTGGTGCGCACCCATCCCGTGACAAAGTTCGTGTCGAATTGAGTGGCTTCCACTTCCAACACCGAGCTATTCCAAGCTAAGAGCACTCCACCGTGAGTCTCCAACGCCGGCAAGTAAGCAAAGCCATCAAAAGATGGCCCCAAACATTACATAACTATGAATCGGTCTATTACATCCATCTTAGTTTCTTGAAAGAAAATCAAGTTGACCACTAACGTGCCCACAAATTCCCGCACCGCCTTTTCTTTTGCGAGATTGTTCAAACCGCGAACATTCCAGCAAAGCACCACTGGGTGTAGATCCATGAAGGAACGTACCCCAACGTCGCTAGGGGATCCTAGCTAAGCACACACCATTATTGTGTTTTGTGCCTCCATTTCCTCCGCCGACGGGATCGTCTTGCCGAAGAGCGTCGTGATGATCCGGATATGTTGCTCGCGCAACAGCGAGTCGAAGAGCGCCTTGAGTTCGTGCAGGACGTCGTCATCTACCTCCAGGTCGTCCGGGACCATGCCTAAGGCGTGGAGCAGCACATTCTCCACGGGTGTGTCTCTGGGTCTCTTTTTTTGTCGTGGTCCTCTTGGAGGCCCTGGTGGTTCTCTTGGAAGTGAAGGGCTCAGCTTCCGGGCGAAGTTGCGATGCCTGCACCTCCTCGACAAGCGGTGGGGCGAGGCGCTTGATGATGTTTGAGCAGAAACTCTTGAGCTTGCCATACGCCACCACCTCATTGGCTGTCATCCCCTCTATATCCTCCCTATGAGGTGCGCAGACCAGGCTCCTACATGCATCGGTAATGAGCTCTGTCTCCTTTTCCAAGCCCATCTGGTGTTCAGATTCCAGGCCCTCCAAAACTCTCGAAACAGACGTATCTATCTCAGTAGATGCATGTGCATGGCTCCCATCAATGTGGGGCCCCTCCTCCAACACTGGCTGGGCCTCAACCGCAGGGCTTTGTTTATTCCACCCTCTATCGAGCAGCATGCAGCCTTGTCATTCTGTATGGGCACACGTGATTCCAGATTCACCGGGCCCTCCCACAACTCTTGTGCAGCTGGGCCCTCCTGACTCTCCTTGTCGCTATCCTCTGGACGCGTTGCCTGTGCTACTGGGCCCTCCTGGCCCCCCTTGTCACAATCCTCCCGACGCGCTGCCTCTCCGCTGTGGGTTCTATGCTCGCCTTGCACGCTGGTTAGGAGCCCGCCCACATGCTCGTCCTGCAGCGGGGCCGGCGGGGTCAACAGAGCAACACGCTCTTGGGCCCGCACCAACGGCTCCCGGGCAGCTGCTGCTGGCTGCCTCCAAACGTGTAGGCCCCTCCCTCGTAGCATCTCCCCCGCCCATCGAATTTGAGACTCATCCGTGGCGGCCACTCGAACGTTCCGTGGGTCCTGATGCAGTAGTCACCTGGTCAAAAGCCGGCTGTCCTCGCGTTATCCTGTCCAATGCCATCACACGTGGGGCCCCTCGACTGGCCTCGGCCGCCGCGCCCATTGGGGGAGACGCCATTCCGAAGCAGAGGAACCGCACCGGCCAATCGCCCCCGCGTCTTGCTCTGGGATGCCACTCTGCCCGCTTCCTGCGTCGCTTCCTGCGTCCTACGTCGCTTCCTGCGTCCTACGCGCGGTACAGTAAGAGAGGAATTGACAGAGAGGAAGGATCCACGTCGCTTCCTGCGTCCTACGTGGCAGCAGCGAAGCACGCAAATTATCCGACCATCCCCGCCGTCCGATCTGGCGCGCATCGCCAATCCCGCAGCCCTCGCTTCCTCGTCACGACCCCTGTGCCCACTGCCAAAGCCGGGCGCGCAGTTTCACGTGGGCCACATGTCAGCCGCACGAGCCCCTACCCGCCTCGGCCATCTCCGGCCATCTCCTCTCCTCCACCAATCCTCCTCCGATCCAATCCCCGAGTCTCGACGCCGCCGCATGCCGCCGTTGCTGCCGCCGTTTGCCTAGGCCTCTGCCGCCCCCATCGCCGGCGCGATGGGGAACACCTGCGCCGGCCCCAGCGCCGGCCCCAGCGCCACGGCGGACCGCCACGGATTCTTCAGCACCGTCTCCGTCGCCGTACTGTGGCGCCCCGGCGCCGCCCGCGCCGAGCCGGCGGTCCCACCGCCCGACTCCTGCCCCTCCATGTGCTCCTCCACCTCGTCCGCGGGCCCCGATCTCGACGACTCCGACCTCTCCCCTCCCTCCTCCGACCCAAACAAGCCCAAGGTAAAGCGCGTCCAGAGCGCCGGCCTCATCGCCGAATCCGTCCTCAAGCGCGACTCAGAGCGCATCAAGGACCTCTACACCCTAGGCAAGAAGCTGGGGCAGGGCCAGTTTGGCACCACCTACAAGTGCGTCGAAAAGGCCACGGGGAAGGAGTTCGCCTGCAAGTCCATCGCAAAGCGGAAGCTCGTCACCGAGGAGGACGTCGAGGATGTGCGCCGCGAGATCCAGATTATGCACCACCTCGCCGGCCACCCGAACGTGATCTCCATCGTCGGGGCTTACGAGGATGCTGTTGCCGTGCACCTCGTCATGGAGCTCTGTGCGGGAGGGGAGCTGTTCGACAGGATCATACAGCGGGGGCACTACTCTGAGAAGGCCGCCGCGCAGCTGGCTAGGGTGATCATTGGGATTGTGGAGGCTTGCCATTCTCTTGGGGTCATGCACAGAGACCTCAAGCCAGAGAATTTCTTGTTTGTCAACCAAAAGGAGGACTCGCCACTCAAGACCATTGATTTCGGGCTCTCTATCTTTTTCAAACCAGGTCTGGCCTCTATCCTTGGTGCTGGCTGTAGTGTAGAACGTGCATGACATTTTGCTGGCGCATTTTTTTATATATATCATGGACAGTGCTAGCTTGAGCTGCTATTTTCTAACTTAGCCAGGTAGATGTGTTGTATTGGTGCACTTGCAGCTTTTAGTTGAGAATCTTTATTTAATACGAGCTGTCGAATACTCCCTCCGTCCGAAAATACTTGTCGGAGGAATGGATGTATCTAGATGCAATTTAGTTCTAGATACACCCATTTTCATTCATTTCTACGACAAGTATTTCCGGACGGAGGGAATACTATTGTGCTAGACTGCTAGGATTATTTGAAGTGTTCTTGATCGAGTTTTCATGTCTAGTAATGGACTCATAATTCCAGTTTCAGGGATAAATACATTGTGTGACAGTAGTAATACTTAAGCGTCTTCAAGTATAACAGTAACTTGGAGACACAAGCTTGTAATTTTTGAGAACTTAATTTATGTCGTTGCACTTTAGATAAGAGTAATTTGGCCCTTCTTTGTCCATGTGTGAATGTGAAATTGCTGCTCAAGGTTGTGTACTTACACAGGAAGGTAGACATGGAGTTTTATGTGATGATAAGATTGAGGCCCTGTTTGTTTCAGCTTCAGTTGGCTTCGAATCACCTGTAGATTCGCTTCACTGGCAAAGCTAATTCTGCGGATCAGATTTGCCACTGAAGTACACCTGGATGTGCTTCAGGCAATTGTGCTGAAAATGGCCCGAATCCAGATTCAGCTTCACTGGCAAAGCTGATTCCAAATAGCTGTTTATTTCGGCTTTTGATTTTTCTTACGAGAATCTGCTGCCTAAAGCTGACAAACAGGGCCTGAGTTTCTGCACAATCACAAAACCTGCGACCAAACTCCTATGCAAATAGTTATGAATATTGACTATTGAGTCTAGATACTGGTTTAATTAATTGAACAAAAACCTTCAGATGATATCAAATGCACAGTACTCGTTTGATTGCATATACTTCGTAATGCTACATTGACTAAGAATATTATCATTTTATCCCACAAAGGGTCATCAGTGCATGTCATCACCAATTGAATTTCTTTTATTTGCTCACCTGCTATGGCAGCCATGTGAAATCATAAAGAATATCATGATATCTGGAAGACTTTCATCTCGGAAATATATGGCTTTTGAGATTGTATACACGATCCAGGTGTGGAGTATATGGTTATGGCAAGTGATGAACCTTCAGATGACCAAACTCCACGCAAAGTTCTGAATTCTTGAGCATGATGTCATATGATTGTGGTGACTGGTGAGCCTATTTTGGAAGGCAACCGAAATGGATGGCTTCCACCTTTCTGTTCCGGCTTTTGGCTATGGAATGGGTATTGCAGACCACAGTTTTTTAGAAATAAAAGGACATGCATGGTCATGCACATTGATAGTTGAAGATTTTAGAATGTTACACCTTACAACCTATACATATTCAGACATGGAAACTGCTATGGAAGTAATCACTATTCCTACAAGTCTTCCTGTGCAATATGCATTAAATGATTGCTTTTACAGGTGGAATTTATTCAGATGTCGTTGGAAGTCCTTACTATGTCGCCCCTGAGGTTCTGCTGAAACAGTATGGCTGCGAAGTGGATGTTTGGAGTGCCGGAGTAATAATTTATATCTTGTTGAGCGGGGTCCCTCCATTCTGGGATGGTAAGCATGCATCTAGTCTTCTAGCCACATTATTAAACTTCATCCTTTTACACAATATTGACAGTTATCCGCTTCTTTATTTTATTGTGGATGCTGGTCTCTTTTTCAGAATCTGAGCAAGGGATATTTGAACAAGTTTTGCAAGGTGATCTTGATTTTTCATCCGAGCCCTGGCCCAGTATCTCAAAGAGTGCAAAGGATTTGGTTAGGAAAATGCTGAACCGTGATCCCGGAAAGAGATTGACTGCACATGAAGCTCTATGTGAGTACATTGAAGCATAAACACCACTTCGCGTTGAAACTACTATTTTGCCATCCAGTGTCGTATTCGCATCAGTATTTATTGTAGTGAGCCATCTTTACATTGGCAGGTCATCCTTGGGTTTGTGTTGATGGAGTTGCTCCTGACAAGCCACTTGATTCTGCTGTCTTAACTAGATTAAAACAATTTTCAGCAATGAATAAACTAAAGAAGATGGCCCTTAGAGTGAGTATTGCAGTAAATTTTCCTTTGGTTTTTTACCAAGCATATTGATTAAGCATGTTCAGTATTGATGCTATTGTTAAACTGGGTTATGCGTATAGGTAATTGCCGAGAATCTGTCTGAAGATGAAATTGCAGGATTAAGAGAGATGTTCAAAATGCTCGATACTGACAATAGTGGCCAAATCACATTGGAGGAACTAAAAACTGGCTTGCAGAGAGTTGGTGCCAACTTAAAAGAGTCAGAAATCGCAACTCTAATGGAAGCGGTAACTGTTCTAACATATTTATCACAGCATGGCACTTGTATTTTCAGTTGTATGCTTTCTAAGATAATATATTGTTTGTTATCAAGCCCTACAAGCTCAAGAAAGCTTTCTTAAATTAGGGTTCTTGAGACATCTATAGCTTGACAGTTGGGCATAGCATTCTTGACATTGGTACTCCCTCTGTAAAGAAATATAAGTGTTTAGATCACTGCTTTAGTGATCTAAACACTCTTATATTTATTTATGGAGGGAGTACTGTTTACTTGTAAAACGATCATAAGCTCTTGTATTTCTTCTAAACTTCTGTGGTTCTGAAATTTTCATTGCCATGTGAGAGTATCCCTTTCATGTTCTGGCAAAAGACTGAACTTGAGGAGTATTAGCTGTATTGTATTAGGCCTTTTTGCCCACGGCCGGGCAAGAGGGAAGGGATTTCCTTCTTAATTCTTGCTTGATTAGATTGATACATCTCCTCTCTTTATATAGAGAGGTTTACTTGACTCCCAAGCAAGGCTTACTTGACCCCTAAGCAAGCGACCCTTATCTCTAATTAACCCTAAGACTAACGGGCTATACCGCCAGCCCAGGCCCATTACGCACTCTAACAATTAGACATGAGACATGTTCATTAGGCCTTGCTTGAATGAAGATATGTGTTCTGCAATTTTCAGGCGGATATTGATAACAGTGGGTCAATTGATTATGGGGAATTCCTTGCGGCAACATTGCATCTGAACAAGGTCGAGAGAGAAGATAATTTGTTTGCAGCATTCTCATACTTCGATAAAGATGGCAGTGGTTACATTACTCAAGATGAACTGCAAAAAGCATGTGAAGAGTTTGGTATAGGAGATGCACATCTTGACGATATTATCCGAGACATTGATCAAGACAATGTAAGTAGATTTATTCTCATTATGAAATGTATTAGATACTAGAGATAAAGAAGTTTATTCCCTTTTCTGTCTCCAGGATGGTCGGATCGACTACAATGAATTTGTAACAATGATGCAGAAGGGGAATAATCCACTAGGGAAAAAGGGACAAGGGCAGATGAGCTTTGGTCTTAGGGAAGCATTGAAGATACGCTAGTGGTAACTGATCTGTGCTCTTTCACTTTTCTCACTTTATGTTGGATGGTTTGATTTATATAGTGCCTTACTCCTCATCAGATATTTTTTTTAACTGTCCACAGTCCATTGTTTGGTCTTTGTGCCCCAGTCATTTGCTATGCTGATGATAGTGTGGCCTGAAGGATCCGCCCCTCACGATCTGGACAATTCCTGTTCCAGCTAACCAACGCAGGGCAGGATTACTGAACTGTGAAGCCAACTAAAGAAGGAATTCTCTAATGGAGTGAGCAAAGAGCGATTCTAGATGATTGTGCCATTTTTCAATCAGAAGGGGTCACCATGCTTGTAGAGTGCATGTATCTAATTTTGGCATTTCAAGCGATGGAGTGAGCAGACTGAGTATCCGGTAACTACAGCTGAGCATGAATTAGAGTACCCAAGTTCAGTGACAGTATGACTATAAAAATATAAAAATGTATAGGAGAGAAAAATATGTAATTAGTGAAGCTCTTTATATGTCCACCGATCGCACTGATACTCCCTGCGTTCATAAATACAAGTCTTTTTAGAGATTCCAATATGGACTACATACGGATGCAAATGTGTAGTACTGAATCTGAATGGAAGATAGAAGCTGATGTTTTTTTTCTTGTGCTTGCTCTAGATTCCCATGTTGGTCCTCATAATTCTTATGAGGTTGTTCTGATCTATCAGTAGGGCATGTCAAACAAAAAGGTAAAACAGTAAAAGTACCACGTAGGGAAGCACGGCTGTAGCGTTCAGTAAACGCATCAACACCATTCAATCGAAAAGAAATATTAGATACTCCTCCATCCCAAAATAAGTGACTCAAATTTGTATCGTGCTTTTTATTTTACGAGAGAACTTTCAATCTATTCACCTTTAATCATAATAGTAATGACACAAAAAATAATAAAAATTATCATGCGTATCATGCTTTTTGTTTTGCGAGAAAACTTTCGATCTATTCATTTAATCATGATTGTACAAACATAAAAATAATAAAAATTATCATGTTTGACTGTCTCAGTCAAAAGGGTTATGGACAAAAGATAGCATGTTTGACCGTCTCGATTAGAAGGGGTGTCGCATACTGCACGATTGTCCACCCCCAATTCACGCTAGCGCGATGGATTGCATAGATCCACCGAGGGAACGACGCGTCGCACTGGGAGGTGGCTGCATGCAACGAGTGCGCGAGCACGAGATGTGATCAATTCGAAACTCGTGCTTGTCAGCGAAATTTTGGGCCTACTAGTCAGAACCTACCCTCCCCCCTCATCCCTATACCCCCACTACCCCCTCCCCTCTCACACCTTCCTATCCAAACATAAGCCTAGTCTCCTTCCCCCGCGATTTCTTTCCATCCATGGCGTGATATCGACATCAATACAAAAACTCCCCACATCTCACATTGGATCCAAACCCTCGTGTGGTAGGGGGAATTGACCTCCACCCTTTTGTTCAACCTCCCACACACTCTATCCGACCCTATTTTTTTCACCCTTCACTCCAATCAATTTTTTTACGAATACCTCTACCCCCATGCACATGGCTTGATCTAGATCTGAAAGGGTTGCATCCCACTCGTCGAGACCTCCCCATGTGTCGTTCCACCTCGCCCATCGTGCGCTGCCACCCTGTCTCCTGTTTATCCCCAATCCAACGTCGCACACCATAACCTCTCCTCTTTCTCTCCCCAAAGTCATGGTGGCGGTGGCGGTCGGGCCCCGATCCGAAGAACAGCAAGGGCTACGCGGTGGCGGAGACACGCAAGGGTGATGCTGTCCACCGGCTAGAAGGGGAAGCCGAGGATGGCAGAGGAGCAACACTACGTCCTCTTCCTCACCAGCCTGGCGACGACAACTCGCGCGGCGGTTCTTTATTTGTGGTGTAGGAGAGTTTTCAATACAAGATAAGTTTCACAGTGGCGGTTCATGATCTAATTAGCATGCAGGATTAAACAAAATTGTTGGTTTATTTAAGCCCAACAATGTTTTGTACCTTTAGCTACTATTATGGAATTGAATTTGCTTAATCAAGTTGGCTTTCCATAAGTGTGTGTTAAGAAGCCTCTAACCATAACGGTTTAATCGGTTGTGCGCAATAATTCTCACTAGTAGTGCAACCTAAATTGTTAACGTAAAAGCTTGTAATCATACTGTCGTTTCATTTTTATTGACTACTTTTATGCACTACCATGTATTCTTTGAATTTTTCTTGTGGGTTCCGATCCTACTCCAGTTTCTCCGTCTAGACGTAGTCGACGGAGCTCAGATGTAGATTTTTGCCGTCTCCTTCGGGTGGTGAGGTTAGGATTTCCCATCATGTGGCGAGATTTGGTGTTAGGTGCTTCAGATCTATGCAAGGATTCAACGGCGACGACTGTGGCTTTAGGGCTTTGGTCCTTAGGGGCACGTGATGAAGACTTCCCGACTGTCACCGACAAGGTCAAGCCGGCTCCGGTAGGGGAGCGAGCATCGACAACTCTTTCGGTCAGGAGTGGTAGTTCGATGGTCTCGGAATCTCGATGTAATTTTTATTATGTTTAAGATGGTTTGTATCAGTGTCAAAACCGGCAGATCTCGGGTAGGGGGTCCCAAGCTGTGTGTCTAAGGATCAATGGTAACAAGGGATAATGGGGACACGATGTTTACCCAGGTTCTGGCCCTCTTAAAGGAGGTAAAACACTACATCCTGCTTGATTGTATTCGATGAGTATAGGGGTTACAAGAGTTGATCTACCTCGAGATCGTAATGGCTAAACCCTAGTTGTCTAGCCTATGATTATTCTAATAGCCTCTACGGACTAAACCCTCCTGTTTATATACACGCCGGAGGGGCCTAGGGTTGTACAGAGTCGGTTTGCAGAGAAGGAAACAGTACATCCGGACACCAAACTTGCCATCCATGCATATAGGAATCCTACCCGGACACGGGGGACAGTCTTCTGCTTTATCTTCGCGGCCCATCAGTCCGGCCCACATCGAATAGACCGGACACCCGAGGACCCCCTAATCTAGGACTCCCTCAGTAGCCCCTGAACCAATCTTCGATGACGATGTGTTTGGCACGCGGATTATCTTCGACATTGCAAGGCGAGTTCCTTCTCCTGAATATTTTAAATAAGCTTCTTGCATAAAGGAACTGTATCCAGCTCTGCGTAATTGATGCAACCCTTAGCCACGAAGGTAAGACGTCAAAAATGGATATAGTGTCTTTTACTGACAACTTTTTTGGCGAAGCGCCACACTTGACTCTTTAGCATTTCGAACCGTTTTCACGTCTCCCGTTCCGCCTTTCGAGCCTTAGCCTCCATTGGCACGTCTCATCAAAGCAGAGATCGTGCCTGCCCATTACGGGATTCTCATCAATATGGTTTGGTAACCCATCCGTGCCTTATGCACGATTTTGTTGGGAACAGGCGAGGTTTATGGCTTGAGAGAGGGGCGTTTGGTATTTTCACCGCCTATAAGAGGGTAAAAATCCCTTCTTTTTCCCCATGCCTTCTAGCTCCTGTTGAGGGAGTCCTGGATTAGGGGGTATCCGGACAGCCGGACTATATACTTTGGCCGGACTGTTGGACCGTGAAGATACAAGACTCAAGACTTTGTCCCGTGTCCGGATGGGACTCTCCTTTGCGTGGAAGACAAGCTTGGAGATCCGGATATTAAATTTCCTTCTTTGTAACTGACTCCGTGTAAACCCTATCCCCCTCCGGTGTCTATATAAACCGGAGGGTTTGGTCCGTATAGGGACAATCATAATCATCATAGACTAGCTTCTAGGGTTTAGCCTCTACGATCTCGTGGTAGATCAACTCTTGTAATACTCATATCATCAAGATCAATCAAGCAGGAAGTAGGGTTTTACCTCCATCGAGAGGGCCCGAACCTGGGTAAAACATCGTGTCCCTTGCCTCATGTTACCATTAGCCTTAGACGCACAAATCGGGACCCCCTACCCGAGATCTGCCGGTTTTGACACCGACATTGGTGCTTTCACTGAGAGTTCCTCTGTGTCGGCGCTGCAAGGCTCGATGGCTCGTCTCATTGTCAAGGACAACATCACCTCTGGGGGAGCACTGGCGGTAGGACAAACTCTCCGACTAGGCGGCTTCGTCATGGCCGCCCGATCGGCTGCCGCGCCGACGATGACCTCTCGGGTCATCAAAAACAGCCTCCACGTCAACTCGGAACTTGCCGAACAGATGGATCCAATGGAGCTCTCCTCCCTTAATGAGCTCTTGGATCGCATCGCCGCTTTGGGAGTCGCTACAGACTATGATCGGATTGGGCTTAAATCCGACCAAAGGGATATTAAATCCCCACCGGTCACCCACGAGATAGCGGTAGTGGAAGAACCACACATGGATTATCCCTCTATTTTGAGGACGAATTGTGTCTGGATTACCGAGCTCTCTAAGACGGATATCCATTCGCGAGAGGACATGACCCAGGCCCCGAAATTAGAATCGGGCAACGAGCCGGAAAATCGGGCATCACCCCCGAGCTCGAGCTGCCAAGCCCGGAAGCTCCTTTGCCCCTGGGCGTTAGATCAGATCAGAATCCAGATTTAACAATGCCCACCCACCCAGACTTAAGCCGTCTATCCCATATCAGACAAGAGCCCCAAGAGACAGTACATCACTACTGGGCCAGATTCCTCCTTGCGATAAACAAGGTCAAGGACTGTCGCGAGGAAGATGCAATCTCACTTTTCTGCAAAAATTGCACGACCAAAGGGATCCTTAATGCTATAAGTCGCCGTGACATAGTACACTTTGCCGACTTAGCAGCCATAGTACAGAAGTACTGTGCGATGGAAAGTGCCTAGAAAACCCAAATAGACTTTTGGGACAATCCGGCTCTCACTAAACCTTTCCTCCGAGCTAAAATGGCAAACTCTCGTAAGTTACCCGATCCAATTCCCAAAAAACCAAAGCCCACTCCAAGGCATGGAACCATATTGGAAGAATGGCTCAATGGGCCATGCAAAATTCACAGCACGCCGGATACTACATCAATGCATAGCCTTAGAGCATGTTGGATACTCCGGCAGGTAGCAAAAAGCGGTGAGGATCTTCTTGTAAGCCATAAAACAGAGCAACATCCTGCCAAAGACAACAATGTGGTACTTACAGTCTTCGGGACTTTCACCTCAAATAATAGGCGCAAGCGAGCTCATCGAAATTTCGCTGAAATCTGCCACGTGGCAAAAATAAATCCGTGGAATGACACTGCTATAACTTTCAGTGCCAGTGACGAACCTCAATTCCATACAGTCCGGGCACCAGCCGCTTTCGTCCTTAGCCGAATCGTGGACAGCTTTCGGCTCACTAAAGTACTCATGGACGGCGGAAGCGGATTAAACTTGATCTATGAAGAAACACTCAACAAGATGGAAATTGATAAAAGCCGCATTGAGCAAAGCGGCACGACCTTCAGGGGAATCATCCCTAGTCGAGAGGCACGGTGTGCGGGAAAAATCACACTCGATGTGGTATTCGGCACCCAGGAGAATTACAGGTCCGAAGAAATCACATTCCAAGTGGCTCCTTTCAGCAGCGGATACCACGCCCTTTTAGGGCAGGACGCATTCATGAGCTTTCAAGCTATACCCCATTACGGGTACATGAAGCTTAAAATGCCCAGACCCAATGGGATCATCACTCTACCTAGTGATCCGGATGTCGCACTCCGCGCCGAAAATAAAACTGCAGCACTAGCCCTGGAAGCATTATCCGAAGCCCTAGCAGCCGAAGAACTAACAATGCTGCGCGCCACAGTGGACAGGGATGACGTGATACTCGACAAACGACCCAAGTCCACCTCATTTAAACCCGCAGACGAGATAGTCAAATTGCAGGTCCATCCAACGGACCCCACGAAGACAGCTTCCATCGGGACACAGTTGAGCCCCACAATGGACGCCGCACTATTGGACTGCCTACGTGAGAATTGGGACATTTTCGCCTGGCATCCTTCAGACATGCCAGGCATCCCACGCAGGCTGGCCGAACACAGCCTCGATATACTGAAAGGATACAAGCCCATCAAACAGACTCTTAGGTGCTTCTCAGAGCCTAAACGGCAAGCCATGGGAGAAGAGCTAGCCAAGCTACTTGAGGCCGGATTCATCAAAGATATCAAGCATCTGGATTGGCTGGAAAATCTGGTAATGGTACCAAAGAAGGACAAATCTTGGCGCCTATGCATCAATTTCAAAGACCTAAACAAGGCTTGCCCCAAGGATCCCTTCCCCCTCCCTCGCATCGACCAAATCATCAATGCCACCACAGGACACGACTCACTATGTTTCCTCGACGCGTACTCCGGATACCATCAAATAAAGATGGCAGAGTCCGACCAAGCCGCAACGGCCTTCATAATGCCATATGGTCCCTTCTGCTTCAACACTATGCCTTTCGGGCTTAAAAATGCTGGCGCAACCTATCAACGCATGATTCAAACATGCCTAGAGAAGCAAATCGGCAAAACAGTGGAGGCATATGTGGACGACGTAGTCATAAAAACAAGACACATCGAAACGTTAATAGATGACTTGAGACTTACGTTCGACAACCTCCGAACATATGACATCAAGCTAAACCCGGAAAAATGTGTTTTTAGCGTACCCTCCGGGAAGTTGCTCGGCTTCATTGTTTCCAATAGAGGAATCGAAGCAAATCCGGCAAAAATCTGAGCTCTGTCGCAGTTGGCTATCCCAACAGACCTCAAGCATATCCAGAAACTAGCTGGATGCGTGGCTGCCTTAAGCCGCTTTATCTCACGATTAGGAGAAAAGGCATTACCTCTTTACCGCCTTCTTCGGCGCACCGAACACTTCGTGTGGACAGATGCAGCCGCAGCCGGACTGGATGAAATAAAGACCTTATTGGCCAGTAATCCAGTCCTGACAGCGCCAAATATTGGCGAACCTATGCTATTGTACATAGCTGCAACACATCAAGTTGTAAGCGCAGTGCTCGTTGTCGAACGAGAGGCAGACGGATACAAATTCCCGCTCCAAAAGCCGGTATATTACGTGTCCACGGTCCTCAACCCATGCAAATCCCGATACCCACACTATCAAAAGATAGCATACGCGGTCTTCATGGCATCCTGGAAGCTACGACACTACTTCCAGGAGTGTTCGATTACGGTGGCCTCCGAAGTACCACTCAAAGACATAATAAACAACCGCGACGCTATGAGCCGGATTGCTAAATGGGCCATCGAACTCCTTCCGTCCGACATAACATACAAACCACGGCGGGCCATTAAGTCGCAAGTATTGACTGACTTTGTCGCCGAATGGAAAGAAGCCGGACTCCCTAAAGAGTATGGCGCGTACTCCAATTGGATCATGCACTTCGACGGCTCTAAAATGCTGGCCGGACTGGGAGCAGGTGTAGCCCTTTCATCCCCCACCGGCGACACGGTCCAATACGTACTCCAAATACTATACACAGACTCCAACAACGCAGCCGAATACGAGGCCCTGTTGCATGGTCTTCGGATGGCAGTATCTATAGGCATTCAACGCCTGGAAGTGCGCGGGGACTCAAACCTCGCAATATCACAGATAAACGGA
The DNA here is from genome assembly GCF_018294505.1 of Triticum aestivum. Taxonomy (NCBI): domain Eukaryota; kingdom Viridiplantae; phylum Streptophyta; class Magnoliopsida; order Poales; family Poaceae; genus Triticum; species Triticum aestivum. Next base: position 385,001,793 of record NC_057798.1, read on the forward strand.
GACTTTGATGCCAAGGATCCAAAAGTGGCGGCATACCACAATGTCGTCCTCAAAATGTCAGCTCGGTTCGAGGGGCTCGAATTCCACCATGTGGCTCGAGAAAACAATCAAGCGGCAGATATCCTCGCCCGCATCGGTGCTAAACGCAACCCTGTCCCACCTAACATATTCCTGGAAAGGCTGTTCAAGCCATCCATGGTATGGGAAGGGAAGTCCGGCAACACTAGCCCGGATCCGAATACAACCCCAGATTCTGAACCATCTGAGGTAATCGGAGGCTCCGCCACCGAAATAACACCTTCGACCCACGAAATCATGGCTGTAATCGCCTCGTGGACCGAGCCTTTCTTGGCCTACCTAAATAGGCAGGAGCTCCCCGAGGACCAAAATGAAGCACGTTGTATTGTGCGACGTTCCAAGGCCTACAAGGTCCATGAGGGAGAACTCTATAAGAAAAGTGCAACCGGAGTGCTCCAAAGATGCATCTCCGAAGAAGAAGGGCGGCAGCTCTTCGCTGAAATCCACGCCGGACCCGGCGGGCACCACGCTGCGGCTCGGGCACTTGTCAGCAAGGCCTTCCGTACAGGTTTTTATTGGCCGACAGCCCGAGCAGATGCACATGACCTTGTCCAACACTGTGTCGGTTGCCAGCTCTTTGCCAATCAAAGCCATATGCCCCCCACCGCTCTCCAAACAATCCCCATTACTTGGCCCTTTGCGGTTTGGGGGCAGGATATGGTCGGACCTCTCATAGGGGGAAGCCATAAGAAAAAATACTTATTGGTCATGGTGGACAAGTTCACCAAATGGATAGAAGCCAAACCAGTTAAAACGGCCGAATCCGGGCCAGTGATAGACTTCATATCAGGGGTGTGCACCGTTATGGCGTCCCCCACAGCATCATCACTGACAATGGCTCAAACTTCACAACCAATGAAGTGAAAACTTGGTGCGGCAACATGGGCATTACGCTCGACTACGCCTCCGTCTACCATCCCCAAACAAACGGCCAGGTCGAACATGCAAACGGTCTCATCATGAGCGGCATCAAACCCAGACTAGTGCGGTCCTTGACAGAATTGGACACGCACTGGGTCGAGAGCTCGACTCCGTACTCTGGGGGCTGCGGACCACGCCGAATCGCACCACCGGATATACACCATTTTTATGGTGTACAACACAGAAGCAGTACTACGTACCCTGCGACATAATCCACGACTCACCTCGCGTGCGCATGTACGAAGAGAAGGAAGCCGAGTTAGATCGATAGGACAACTTAGATGCCCTGGAGGAGGAGTGCGACGTTGCAAAAGCCCGTTCTGCATTCTATCAGCAGCAGGATCGAGGGTATCAAAGCAGAGAAGTGCGGGACAAAACTTATAATGTTGGCGAACTCATTCGATAAAGTTCTCACCGTAGGAGGGTACCGCCTGCTAATGCATCCGATAACAGACTCGAGCCGAACCCATGGAACGCAGCCAGACTCCGGAGATTCTATGCCTAGTGCCGAACTCAGTGTTTGTCTCCTTACCCCCGCTCTTTTCATTATGTTCCTCCACTTTTTCCTTTCTCGCCCTTTTTCCTTTTGTCTTCCTCACACAAAGTATTCAATACAGTGCGGATGCTTGGATCACTCCGACCGCACCATGTGTGTAAACCATACCTGGGGGTGAAAGTGCAACTATCCCTAGGTGGTTTTGGTAATTCATAACAACATATAGCTCATTGAGCTAATGCTATTCCAAGACTATTATTTAAGGAAAGCTCAATGAATGGCATGGCATGGATGATGAAAGTGGATCCCTCAAAATACTAATGACAAAGGATTGGCTCAAGCTCAAAAGCTCAAGACTCTTCATTTTACATTTTAGTGATTCAAGATCACATTGAGTCTATAGGAAAAGCCAATACTATCAAGGAGGGATGAGGTGTTGCTTAATGAGCCTCTTGCTTCATGTGCTTGGTGATATGCTCCAAAAACCCTCAACTACTTTCTCACATCCACAAATGACCTAAACCTAAAGCCAAAATCGGTCACACCGATTCTTCCTATTCGACGCCACCGAGTTCTAATGTCATAGCCACTGCCATAAACCCCTAGGCAAATCGGTCCTACCGATAGGGACCTCGGTCTCACCGAGATGGGATTGTAATATCCCTGTTTCCCTTCGTAATGTTTCGGTCTAACCAAAGTGAGCGATCGGTCCCACCGAGATTGCAATGTAAACTCTCTGTTTCTCTTTTGTAACATTTCGGTCTCACCGAAAAGAGCAAATTGGTCCCACCGAATTTACCTGACCAACTCTCTGGTTAGCTAATTACCAAAATTGGTCCCATGAGTTTGTGTAATCGGTCTCACCGAGATTACGTTATGCCCTAACCCTAACCATATCGGTCTTACCGAGTTGCATTTCGGTCCCACCAAAAAATCCTAACGGTCACTAGGTTTACTAAATCGGTCTGACCGAGTTTGATGATTCGGTCCCACCGAGTTTGGTAAATTGTGTGTAACGGTTAGATTTTGTGTGGAGGCTATATACCCCTCCACCTCCTCTTCATTCATGGAGAGAGCCATCAGAACAAACCTACACTTCCAACTTACCATTTCTGAGAGAGAACCACCTACTCATGTGTTGAGGCCAAGATATTCCATTCCTACCATATGAATCTTGATCTCTAGCCTTCCCCAAGTTGCTTTCCACTCAAATCTTCTTTCCACCAGATCCAAAACCCATGAGAGAGAGTTGAGTGTTGGGGAGACTATCATTTGAAGCACAAGAGCAAGGAGTTCATCATCAATGCACCATTTGTTACTTCTTGGAGAGTGGTGTCTCCTAGATTGGCTAGGTGTCACTTGGGAGCCTCCGACAAGATTGTGGAGTTGAACCAAGGAGTTTGTAAGGGCAAGGAGATCGCCTACTTCGTGAAGATCTACCGCTAGTGAGGCAAGTCCTTCGTGGGCGACGACCATGGTGGGATAGACAAGGTTGCTCCTTCATGGACCCTTCGTGGGTGGGGCCCTCTGTGGACTCGCACAACCGTTACCCTTCGTGGGTTGAAGTCTCCATCAACTGGATGTACGATAGCACCACCTATCGGAACCACGCCAAAAACATCCGTGTCTCCAATTGCGTTTGAATCCTCCAAACCCTTCCCTTTACTTTCTTGCAAGTTGCATGCTTTAATTTCCGCTGCCTATATACTCTTTGCATGCTTGCTTGAATTGTGTGATGATTGCTTGACTTGTCCTAAGATAGCTAAAATCTGCCAAACTCTAAAATTGGGAAAAGGCTAAGTTTTTAATTGGTCAAATAATCTAATCACCCCCTCTAGACATACTTCAAGGTCCTACAAGTGGTATCAGAGCTTTGGTCTCCATTTGCTTTGATTTCCATAGCTTTTGGTGGTCATAGCCTTGGTTTCACAACCTAGGAGAGTATGGCATCTAGTGAGGGAAATTATCACCGTAGAGGTCCTTACTTTGATGGTACTAATTTTGCTAGTTGGAAGCATAAGATAAAAATGCATATTCTTGGACATAACCCCGCCGTTTGGGCAATTATTTGTATTGGCTTGGAAGGTGAATTCTTTGATGGGAGAGAGCCGAACCGTGAAGCTAATGCGGAAGAATTGAAGATGCTGCAATACAACGCTCAAGCTTGTGATATCATCTTCAACGGATTGTGCCCCAAAGAATTCAACAAAATCAGCCGTCTTGAGAATGCAAAGGAAATTTGGGATACTTTGATTGATATGCATGAAGGTACCGACTCCGTCAAGGAATCCAAGTTGGATGTGCTCCAAAGTCAGCTTGACAAGTTCAAAATGAAGGATGGTGAAGGTGTCGCTGAAATGTACTCTAGGCTTGCACTTATCACAAATGAGATTACCAGCTTAGGGAGTGAAGAGATGACCGACATATTCATCATCAAGAAGATCCTAAGAGCATTGGATGGAAAGTATGATACCGTGTGCACATTGATCCAAATGATGCCAAACTACAAAGATCTCAAGCCAATGAAAGTCATTGGAAGAATTGTTGCTCATGAGATGTCACTTAAGGATAAGCAGGAACTTCACAACAAGTCAAGTGGTGCTTACAAAGCCTCATGTGAAGCCCCCACATCATCAAGTGAGAAACAAACCTTCAACGAAGAATTGAGCTTAATGGTGAAGAACTTCAACAAATTCTACAAGAGTAGAAGCAAAGAAAGAAGCTCCAAGTCAAGGTCTTACAATGACAAAAGATCTTCTAGTCGAGAGCGTAACTGCTACAATTGTGGGAGACCCGGACACTATTCCAATGAGTGTATGACACCCTACAAAAGAAGAGAAGATTCTCCAAAGAGAAGAAGCAAAAGAGAAGAATCACCACCAAGAGAGAGGAGGAGTAGAGATGATCGTTATGAACGAAGACCCTCACGGAGAGGCAAGGATTCAGAAAGGAAGGACACGTCATCAAGGAGCTACACAAAACAAAGACATCAAGCTCATGTTGGTGAATGGGTATCCGGTTCCGACTCCGACCATCACTCCGAGAGAAGCTATCACTCCGACTCCGAATATACTCAAGATGAAGGTGTTGCCGGTCTAGCACTTGTGTCAACCAACTCCTACGACATATTTGATTCACCAAATGAAGGAATTGGAAGATGCTTCATGGCCAAAGGTCCAAAGGTAACACATCCCGAGTATGTTGATTTCAATAGTGATGAAGATGACTTGCTTGTGGATGATGATTTACTTGTTGACAACTCTAGTGATGAATACTATGATGAAACGTCAATCAATCATGCTAATCAAGATAAAACGAATGACAATGATAAGGAGAAGATTGAGATTCTAACTAAAGAACTAAACACTCTTAAGTTGGCTCATGAAACTATCTTCAAAGATCATCGAGAACTTTTAAGGGCTCATGAGAAGTTACGCTTTGAAAAGCTCAATCTTGAGCAAGAGCATGAGTTCTTAAAAGCAATCAATGATGATCTCCGCAAGAAAAGTTCTTCTTACATTGCCAAGCGTTTACTCTTATCTACTTACATGCCTCAAGTCAAGTCTAGTAACAAGTACAAGAAAGATACTTCCTCTAGTAGTAACAATAATAATGTCAAATCCAATATTGTTGCTTCTAGTAGTTCTCTTGATTCCACTAATGATTCTCTTAGCCAAGTTACACTTGAGCAAGAAAATAGCTTATTGAAGGGAATTATAGAGAAAGGTGTATACAAGAGCCTTGCCGGGAGTAAGCAATTCGAGGAAATTGTACGCAAGCAAGGAAGGCACCGGAAGAATAAGGTGTTGGTTTTGAACGAAAGTTCAATGCCAATGGAGTTGAGTGGGAAGAAGATCAATACCCGAAGACGAAGTTTGTTCCTCAACAAGAGAAGTATGATCCTACTTCCTCCAAAGGAACACAAGCACAAGATGATCTTCCACCACAAGACCATAAGAACAAAGGCAAGGACAAGCTTCAAGAAGAGATTGATGCATTTGAAGAAGCACCTCAGGTCTCTGTCAAGTGGGTTCCCAAGACCACGTCAAGTTCTACTTCATCAAGTACAACTACAACTCCAAGGATTACCATCAAGATGATGTGGATCCCGAAGAAGAAGAACTAGAGAGTTCTTGAGGGTGACTCCGCCAACATTCTTCACTCAATCTTTTTGGCAACAACAAGTGCAATCAACCTCCACATCTTGCACTAGTTCAAGGAGTCACAAACCCTCATGTTGGTAAGGCAAGGGACAAGGTAACCTAATGATTTCATGGACATTATCTTGTGTGTGCATCACTTTATGTCTATGGATATTCTTGTTTGTTCCTTGTGGGACTAACCCATGTAGGTATGTTGAAAGTGCAACTCACTCCAAAGGATTGCTCCAAATGATCTACATCAACCTTGAGCGTCCACATCTTCAACACCTACATGAAGTCATCATCGACAAAACCCAAGGTTAGTTCATCCCTCTACAAAGGGGATCTCACATCTAGGGGGAGCTTAACTCTAAGAATTGAGTCAAAGCAACTCTAATGGTGTGAACACATCAATGCATTATGTAAAAGTGGTAACCCCACTTGAGCTTAAACGATGAGTATGACCTATGATCAAATGTTCTCATTTGACTCCTAAGTCAATATACTCATATATAGATGACCCAGTCATCGCCAATTGTTTGATAGATGCTAGAATTGGTTGTGCATGTTTTGCCACATATTTCATTTGCCATCTTATTGTGTGAGCATGTTGGTGCATATTTTACTCATTCGAGGACATCCACTTGTTGTTTTGATTGTTTGGTTCTCTTTCTTTTTGCCAAGTGGATGGACAAGAATGCCTAAGAACCTTCTCTAGCTATCTATGCTTTTCTCGTCTCAAACTCTATTCATGCTACATCACAAAATTTGATCAAGTCAGATTCGAACCACTCTGTGGGAGGAGCACTCGGAGTCCCCGATTCGTCATAGACTTAAACTTCCAAAACTTCTTTGTGATTCTCGGTCTGACCGATTCCTCCATTTCGGTCCCACCGAGATCACTAAGTCGATCTAGGTTTTCAATCTCGGTGCAACCGATTTGAACTTTTCGGTCACACCGAGTTGCTGTAACTGTACACAGTTATGCATCTCGGTGCCACCGAGTTGTTCCATTCGGTCACACCGACAGGGCCGGGCTATATATAGTCACAGGCAAAATTTGGAAATTTCTCCGAACCTCTTCGCCCACGCAATAGCTCGCTCTGCCATCAGGGTCTCCGGATCGTCTCCTCGTCGCCAGCCGCCTCCTGTCGCTGGTCTCCACCATCGTCAATGGATTTCACCCCCGCCGTTGCCGCCGTAGCGAGTTCATCGCCAAGCTAGGGTATGGACTCGATCACTGTGCTATCCTCGTCCGATTCCTAGCACATTGTATTCTTAATGATTCTTGCCATGATTGAAACACTCCTATCCAGTCAATGCAATCCTTAGATTAGATGAGATTTGAAAAATTAGGGTTAGGTTTCCGCCGAAACCATCTCGGACCCACCGAGTTGAAAAACTCGGTCCCACCGATTTGGCTAATGCCATAGCACTAGTAACTCTCGGCCTGACCGAGAATTGCTAATCGGTGAGACCGATTTTAGGACTTTGTGAAACCCTAGCAGTCTCGGTGCCACCAAACTGTGACTCGGTCCAACCGAGTTTATCAGTTTAGGTTCCAAAACTGCTTCGGTATTACCGAGTTTGAAAATCGGTTGATCCGAAATGCTTTCTATGGAAAACTAAAACTGAATTTTTGAATCATTCTTTTGAAAAAATCTCTGCATTTTGTGATGCTGATCCACTCTATCTCATCTATAACTCTTCACAGGGTCAGCAGTCAGTGATTTGCAGCATGTCAGACCAAAGTGATAGTCAGAACAGGTCAGAAGAGCAGTTGCACATGAGTGAGGGCACTAGTCCCTCTAGCACTTCAGATGAAGGCAGCAGGAGCACCCCAAGCAACCTGCCTAAAGCTGCCACCAGGACAAGGAAGAAGAGAACCTCCGATTCTGAGGATGAGGACTACATGGCAGAAGAGGATGAGGCTACTTCCAAGAAAGTAGAGCTCAAGAAGAAGTTCAGCTCAACTGCAGTAAAGCCAGGCATGAAGACCAAAAGGCCTGCAAGAAGACAACCAATGTCCAAAGCCAGAGTCTCCACTCAAATTCCTTTGGAATCTCAATCCAAAGAGCCTGCTGCTGAGGGAAAGAAAAGGAAAGAAAGGGTCAAAAAGACCATAGCCAGAGTTGTTGGGAAACCTTCCATGATGGAAGAGGAAGAAGAGGTTACTGCACCAGCACCCAAGGCACAAAAGCTTATGGGTGATGCAATTAAGTCAGGGGCTGCAACATCAAAGCCCAAGGAAGCACCCAAAGCTGCCCCCAAGCCCAAGCTTGCACCAAATAGGAATACCAGGAGTATTCCAACTGCCGAGAAGAACAAGGCCCCAGTGCCTGAAGTTGCTGATGATGAAGATGAAGAAGGACAAGTCCTGAGGAAGCTCAAGCCCAAGATACCAGACCATAATGATGCCCATCCTGTGGCTGAAGACATGAACATCAGAAGAGACTCAGGGTTGAGGCTATGGAGGTTGACAGATCCATATGCCACAAGGAGATGGACTGCTATTGATTACAGGTTCCACACAAAGGAACAACAGGACTTCTATGAGACAATTTTGTTGGACAAGAAGCCCATAGTGTGTGATATGAGGTGGGTCGACTGGACCTACATGAAGGAAAATGAAGAACACTATCCTGGAGTGTATGACAGTTTTGAAGCTTGTGGAGTTGCAGATTTTGTTGGGCAGAAGCTCACCAACTGGAATGATGAACTCATTATGCAGTTCTACTCCATATCACACTTCTATCCAGATGGCAGAATAGTGTGGATGTCTGAAGGAACAAGGTACCAGTCAACCGTTGAGGAGTGGGCAAAACTGATCAATGCCCCCAAGGAGAGAGAAGATGACTTGGATGTCTATGCCAAGAAGAAAATGGGACACAATACCATGGCACATATGTACAAGGAGATCCCAGACAAAGCTCTAGAGACTTTCTCCTTTGGATCAGTCCACTTTCTTCTGCCAGGGCTGCCTACGATCAACTGGATCCTAAGGCACACTCTGTTGCCCAAGTCAGGTGACCAGAGCATGATCAGAGGGCATGCAATCAACATGTTGCATATATTTGATGTGCCACAGAAATTCAAGGTCATGAGCCTTATGGTTGAGACTATTAAGAGGACAGCAACAGATCAAAAGAGAAGCTGTGGATATGCCCTCAGATTCAGGAGTTGATTAACTCAAAGATGGGCACAGGAAAATATCTATTGGATAAGGAACATTTTCCTCTTTATCCAGACTTTGAGGACAATCAGGTTGTCATGACTGAGAATGAACCATCATCAGTACAAGCTCAAGAGAAGAAGGAGAAGGCAAGGAAAGAGAAGGCTGCCAAGATGCCAACTCAAGAGGAGGCATCTGAGTACTTTCTGAAGAACAAGCAGGAGCAACTTGGTTACTTGATAGCATCATCACTGAGGATTGAGAAAGGGTTGGCCACCTTAACTCAAAACCAGGAGAGCTTGAAAAGAATCATGAAACAAAAATTCTATGATCTAGATGTCAAAGTAACTGAGATTCAGTCAGTTGTGTAGCAGCTACAGGATGACATGCAGGAGAGGAAGGGCAAGACTACCACTAATGTATTTGCCAGAGTGCCTAGAGCTTAGAGGTCAGCTGCAGTGCCTGTGCCAGACACCAGAGCCACATCATCTGCACCAGCTACAGCTCCTACAGCTCCAGTGCAACCAGCTCCAGCACCAACTCCTCCAGCCCCCTCTACATCAACTGAAGCCTTTGTCCAAGGAGCCATATCTACACCACCACCAGAAGATCAAGCCTGAGAGTCGATCTAGCACTATGCATTTTCTATGAACTTTTTGGTAACTTGTTGCCAAAGGGGGAGAAAAATGTATAGATCATAGGCTTCGAGAGAGAGAGAGAGAGAGAGAGTGTTGCTTTTGTTCTCTCTTGCTTTGGTGGTTAAACTTTGTTTGTTTTTGATTGCTTGAGATACTATGCTGCTTTTGTGAGACATTGATGATCATGTGTTTGATCATAAGCTACACTTATGCATGTTTGATGATATTATCTTATCTATCCATATGTGATCATTCACTTGGCTTGGTGATGAGTGCATGTATTCAATCTTTATCATTTTGAGCGCTCCACCAAGATGTATGTGGCATGGAAGAGTAACCCATGAGCCTAATTCCTTGTGCATTTGCAGTCCAAAGCAAATATTAAACTATGCACAAATTTAGGGGGAGCTCTTGCTTATCACATACTTCTCAAAGCGACGATGTTTTTTCAATCTTATTATCACTTGTCGAAGCTTTGATCTATATGTTGTCATCAATTACCAAAAAGGGGGAGATTGAAAGTGCAACTATCCCTAGGTGGTTTTGGTAATTCATAACAACATATAGCTCATTGAGCTAATGTTATTCCAAGACTATTATTTCAGGAAAGCTCAATGAATGGCATGGCATGGATGATAAAAGTGGATCCCTCAAAATACTAATGACAAAGGATTGGCTCAAGCTCAAAAGCTCAAGACTCTTCATTTTACATTTTAGTGATCCAAGATCACATTGAGTCTGTAGGAAAAGCCAATACTATCAAGGAGGGATGAGGTGTTGCTTAATGAGCCTCTTGCTTCATGTGCTTGGTGATATGCTCCAAAAACCCTCAACTACTTTCTCACATCCACAAATGACCTAAACCTAAAGCCAAAATCGGTCACACCGATTCTTCCTATCCGGCGCCACCGAGTTCTAATGTCATAGCCACTGCCACAAACCCTAGGCAAATCAGTCCTACCGATAGGGATCTCGGTCTCACCGAGATGGGATTGTAATCTCTCTGTTTCCCTTCGTAACGTTTTGGTCTAACCGAAGTGAGCGATCGGTCCCACCGAGATTGCAATGTAAACTCTCTATTTCCCTTTTGTAACATTTCGGTCTCACCGAAAAGAGCAAATCGGTCCCACCGAGTTTACCTGACCAACTCTCTGGTTAGCTAATTACCAAAATCGGTCCCACCGAGTTCGTGTAATTGGTCTCACCGACATTACGTTATGCCCTAACCCTAACCATATCGGTCTTATCGAGTTGCATTTCGGTCCCACCAAAAATCCTAACGGTCACTAGGTTTACTAAATCGGTCCGACCGAGTTTGATGATTCGGTCCCACCGAGTTTGGTAAATTGTGTGTAACGGTTAGATTTTGTGTGGAGGCTATATATACCCCTCCACCTCCTCTTCATTCGTGGAGAGAGCCATCAGAATAAACCTACACTTCCAACTTACCATTTCTGAGAGAGAACCACCAGCTCACGTGTTGAGGCCAAGATATTCCATTCCTACCATATGAATCTTGATCTCTAGCCTTCCCCAAGTTGCTTTCCACTCAAATCTTCTTTCCACCAGATCCAAAACCCATGAGAGAGAGTTGAGTGTTGGGGAGACTATCATTTGAAGCACAAGAGCAAGGAGTTCATCATCAACGCACCATTTGTTACTTCTTAGAGAGTGGTGTCTCCTAGATTGGCTAGGTGTCACTTGGGAGCCTCCGACAATATTGTGGAGTTGAACCAAGGAGTTTGTAAGGGCAAGGAGATCGCCTACTTAGTGAAGATCTACCGCTAGTAAGGCAAGTCCTTCGTGGGCGACGGCCATGGTGGGATAGACAAGGTTGCTTCTTCGTGGACCCTTCGTGGGTGGAGCCCTCCGTGGACTCGCGCAACCATTACCCTTCGTGGGTTGAAGTCTCCATCAATGTGGATGTACGATAGCACCACCTATCGGAACCACGCCAAAAACATCCGTGTCTCCAATTGCGTTTGAATCCTCCAAACCCTTCCCTTTACTTTCTTGCAAGTTGCATGCTTTAATTTCTGCTGCCTATATACTCTTTGCATGCTTGCTTGAATTGTGTGATGATTGCTTGACTTGTCCTAAGATAGCTAAAATCTGCCAAACTCTAAAATTGGGAAAAAGCTAAGTTTTTAATTGGTCAAGTAGTCTAATCACCCCCCCTCTAGACATACTTCAAGGTCCTACAGGGGGCTTCCTATACGGAAGCTAAATATAATTACTTTCATGGCTTCCTGCCTATCACATATGCGTTTTTTCCACATGTGCCTTTTCTTCACCATTATATGCATCGATATGACTTAATATGTGGCCATGCTGGGTTGCCTGGCTCTTGTGTTTATGCCCTACGTTCCCATTAATTCGGCTAGGGCATAAGGGGAGCACCTCTGCGATTGTTACTGCCGGTTCAGCCGGATGTGTACCTCAGACTGGGTGAAGCCGAAAGCTAGCGTTCTTAAGGGAATATTCGGTCGGTGAACAAAAGATGTTTCTTTCGTTTATTACAAGAAGTTTTGTATCCTCGTTTCTGTTCGCAGTCCGGACATGTACATCGATGCATGCGCACCCAGGGAAAGGAACCCCTAACGGAACTATTCTCCCTGGAAGATGTTTCTTACTACCCATGTAATATAACATAACTAGTTGGGTACTTGTCTGTTCAAGCACTTATGACCCCTACACCTGGTTTCCATGCATATCCCGGTTCTGCATAACTGAGTGGGTATTCGGATACACCCCAGACTGTCGGATCCGGGGGCTGAAGCAAAAAGGTCTGCCATGACAAATGATTTTTAATCCGGCTAGGGACTACATATGTCCATTGAATTACATAGTCACTTGGACTGACTATATTCTTCGTCTATACCGTCCAATAGGCTATCTAGCTTGCAATCCTATTGGGAATACTTTGCGGCTAACGCTACCTGGTCATACACCAGACCCACGGGAATTTCTTGCCCATCTGGCCCCGCCGGTCCGACTTCGGCCATATGGTTCGGGTCAAGCTTGCTGTAGCGCGTCTTCACCATGGCCCAGGCTTCCCTTGCACCTTGTCGGCAGGCTGACATCTTCCACAATCAGAAGCACCGCCGTGCTCCTTGGAGCATATCCACAAGCTCCCCCATGCCTCTTGGCAGGGAAGTGGATGGCCACAAGGCCTAGGCAATACCCTGCATCACCTGCCGAACTCGTTCGTGCAGCTGTGAGAGGTCTTGCAGTACATCGCTTGCGGATCCGGGCATCTCCTCTTCAGGACGGCCTGTCAACATACCTACAGATATAAACTCTTTTAATATGCTTCCTCGCCGAACTGTACTGCAGTTCGTTTACGCACTTACCATATATGCCGCGACAAAGCCTTCTATTCTCCTTTACAGAGTCTGCCAGCTGAGCTCAAACATCTGATAATTCAACGCCCAGCCGGACGTTGGCATCTTGGAGATTGTTTTTCTCCCGCTTAACCTGCGTAAGCACATGCTCGCCAGCCCTTAGCTGTCTTTGGAGATGCGACTCGCTATCTTTTACGATCTCCGGATTCGTCGCAGGATTGTCTGCAGAATTTTCTGTTAGACTTATGAAGCAAGCCAATTGCTAACTGGTATATTCCTTTAAAATTTCTCTATTGAGACAAATGTTACCAGACGAGGCCTTCTGAGATTCCTCTAGTTTGGCAACCACGGCCCTCAGCTGGGTCTTGCACTCCTCCAGCTCTTGAGACAATTGGGTATTCTTATCTACAAGAAACTATGCATAAAATGATCCTTAAATCAGTTGTCCCAACCGTTTCAAGTCTCAGGGGCTACTGCTATACATGCTTATCAAATTTCCTTACCCGTATATCTTTTGCATACTGGTCCGTCGCTCGGGTGAGCCCGCCTTGAGCAGCTCGGATGTATGCGTCTCCCGGATTGAAAGCATTAAATGCCTCTTCAGAAAAGATGCTATTGCGAAGTACGGCCAGTCGGCGCCGGTGATTCATGGCACTCTCTACTTCGGAATTCGTGGCGGAGAACATATCCGCATCCTCTGTCGGAGGACAATTCAGCATCGGCCCCACATTGGCTTCCTCTCTCGAAGCCGGTTCTGGAATCCGGCTGGTGGAGGCGTGATTGGCAGGATCTTCGGATATAGTCCGGCGACTCCTCTTTCTGCCAGAACACGAAGGATGCTGTTACATTTCAAACACAATAAATCACAGAGCAGGTTTTTACCGTACCTCTATAACGGCGTTTCGGCCCTAACCGCCTTCCTCTTAAGCCTGCCTGACGCGGACGCCCTTCGCCGACGAGCCCCCAGGGGCTCGGCGCCGCATTCCGATGGTCGTCTCTATAAAAATACGATATTTTATGCATGAGGCATGATATCAGAAAGGAGTCCTCTTTAGAGGATAAGGTTTCGACTTTGCTTACACGCGATGCAGGTAGCAGTCCGGGATAGTCGGCGATAATAGCCACCGAAGCACCATCGTAGCTGGCCTGATAAAATGTCCCGTTGACAAGCTCCACAGATATATCCGGATCTTCTTCAAGTCCTGGATCGAAGGCCCTTCCGGGGTCCTCTGGCTGCGGGGAGGGGCTGTTGAATCCTTCCACGGCCCTCCTCAGTTCCTGCTCAGAAGCATCGAGGTTAATGACTGAGATGAAGAGCGCCAGAATGAATAGAGTGGGGGAAAGAGTGACGACTTACCCAGCTTGAGGGGTTGTACATGGAAAATCCATCCCGCTGTTTAATGCAAAGGAATTCTTCTTCTTCTCCTTTATACAAATCAGACAATATTCTTGCCAGAGCAGTGGCGGAGTCCGGACCTTTACAACCACAATGGGTGGCGTCATCTTCCCCATTGTAGTGCCACATGGGCTTCCCCCGATATTGAAGTGGCTGCACCCCCCGCATTATGCATATTGCTATAACCTCGACTATTGTCAGCCTTGATTTGGCTAGTGTCTTTATCCTGCTCATCAGGAAGTGTACTTCTCTGGTATCTTCCTCTTGGGGGCCCTGAGGGCGCCAACTTCGGCGTGCCTTCGGCGGAGCGTTATTGAACTCAGGGAGGCCCGTCCGGATTGGATCCAGAAGGGGAACATCATCAACATAAAACCACTCCGAGGGCCAGTTTTCAGATGCCTTCTTGGGAGTGCCGGACAGGTATCCGGTCTCGGTGCGCCATATTTCGGCTCCGCCCACTTGACACACGGATTCCCCCCGGTTGGGAGGGCCGAGGCAGAACAACTTCTTCCATAACCCGAAGTGAGCCTCACAGCCTAGGAATAATTCACAAAGGGCGCTGTATCCTGCGATATGCAGCACAGAGGCAGGGGTGAAGTTGTGCAACTGGAGGCCGTAGAACTCCAGGAGCCCACGAAGGAATGGGTGGATTGGAAACCCGACGCCTCTTAACAGATGTGGGATGAGGCATATTCGCTCCCACGGGGATGGATTAGGAGATCTCTCCGCTTGCTCCCTGTCATTATAGGTGGCTAGTCCGCCTCGGACGGGGACCATGAACACCGGTGGAAGAAACCCTTGGGTCTGCAACGCTATTAAACGGCTTTGAGGAACAGAACATTCTTCACAATCACCCGACTTAGAGCTGAGGGAGCGAGAGGAGGAGCCGCGACGACCGGCCATGTTGGAATGGTTTTTTCTGGGCGCGCTCTATTGGATGCTCGCTCAAGGGAAGAAGGTGAGGTTTGGATATGAGGATCCCCGTCCCTTCAAATAGACGGTTTGTCTGCAGGGCCAGGGTGGCAAATGCGAAAATGCTCCGGCTCCTCATATTCGCTCGACATGTGGAGATGGCCATTATTGAAGCACAGGAGCCGAGGAGTACAACATTGATGGGAAGCCGGACACTGTTCATTACAACAGATACTTTGGAGTATTCGGAGATGGAACCCGCCTTGCAATGCCGAAGAAAATCTACGCGTTGGACTCGTCGTCATTGAAGCCTGGTTCAGGGGCTACTGAGGGAGTCCTGGATTAGGGGGTATCTGGACAGCCAGACTATATACTTTGGCCGGACTGTTGGACCGTGAAGATACAAGACTCAAGACTTCGTCCCGTGTCCGGATGGGACTCTCCTTTGCGTGGAAGACAAGCTTGGCGATCCAGATATTAGATTTCCTTCTTTGTAACTGACTCTATGTAAACCCTAGCCCCCTCCGGTGTCTATATAAACCGGAGGGTTTGGTCCATATAGGGACAATCATAATCATCATAGGCTAGCTTCTAGGGTTTAGCCTCTACGATCTCGTGGTAGATCAACTCTTGTAATACTCATATCATCAAGATCAATCAAGCAGGAAGTAGGGTTTTACCTCCATCTAGAGGGCCCGAACCTGGGTAAAACATCGTGTCCCTTGCCTCCTGTTACCATTAGCCTTAGACGCATAGATCGGGACCCCCTACCCGAGATCCGCTAGTTTTGACACCGACACGTGCCTTCCAACCTCCAAGCTCTAGCGCCACCAATTCTGATCTTTCCCACCGCCACCACCCTCCCTAGCAATGGCCGAGTCTGGTTCCAAGGGCAAGTGGGAGGCCTCCTCTATCACCAAAAAAGACGCCAAGGAACTCCGGAGCGCGGGCTATTTGACCACGGATATCGCGCATAGGATCCTTGACAAAGGTCAGGTTATTCCTACTCCGACACCGGGTGAGAGGGTCGTGTTCATCCCCCATTTCCTCCGAGGGCTAGGGTTTCCCCTCCACCCCTTTGTCCGGGGTCTCATGTTCTACTATGGGTTAGATTTCCATGATCTAGCCCCAAATTCCTTCCTCCACATATTGGCGTTTATCGTCGTGTGCGAGGCTCTTCTTCGCATCCCCCCACGCTTCGGCCTATGGCTCAAGGTCTTCAATCTAAAGCCGAAGGTGGTAGACGGACATCATGCGGACTGTGGCGGGGCCATGGTAAGCAAGCTCCCCAACACCATCTGGCCCAAAGGGGCATTTGTAGAGACTGTCAAGGTGTGGCAGCAGGAATGGTTCTATATCACCGAACCCCGCGACGCTAGCTGGGTGGCCATGCCTGACTTCAGATCCAGACCCCCCACGAGACTCACCTCATGGACCGCCAAGGGCCTTGATTGGGGGTCCCAATCGGAGGTGAAGATGCTACATAAACACATCTCCAATGTGTTGGGCGCAAATGCTGGTCTCACAAACGTGATTCAGGTGATGCTCTTCCGCCGCATCCTTACCTACAACTCCGGGCCTCCCCCATGTGGGAGTTTAATCTGGAGGATCCACAGACCTTGAAGCACTTCTTCAGCACTACACATGGAGATATATGGAAGCAGCTCTTCAAGGCCCAGAAAAGTTGGCCTATGAAGACCGAGGATATTGGACTTGACATCGAGAACCCGACCTTAGCGGTAGGCATAATCTTCCTGAATACCTATCCGGTCAATACTTAGGATATAATAAAGACTATATTGTCTACCTTCCGTACAGGGCTGGACGGCAAAGGCGGAGCGGATCAACTGTCTGGCACCGCTGCCCGAGGACCCGACCACACCCTAGCTAATGGAGATGCTGGTCCCGGTGCCCTACCAGGTGCCAGAGAAGAAGACCAAGAAGAAGAAAGGCAAGGAGGCCAAGGGTGGCCCCCGCCACAAAGGTCCTTCGGACGCAGTGTTCGGAGAGGCCGAAGCCCTCTCTTCCTACGAGGGAGATGAGGAAGAGGAGGAGGTGGAAAGAGACTCCCCCCGCAAGGGGAAGAAGAAGAGGGCGGCCTCCAAATACCCGGAGGGGGAGACACCCAAGAGAGGGAAGGTGACCCTTTCTGACAATTTGGACTTAGAGTCCGAACTAGTCCCCAAGAGACCTCCCAGGGTGAAGCCCCTGGCCAAATCTTAAGCATTCAGAAACTTACTTATTTATCTTCGGTCTACTGCTTCCATAATATAAGTTATTTTGTCATTTGCCTTTCATCCCTCCCCGCGAGCTCCCGCAAACTTCATTATCGGAGGGGAATTCTCTGCCACCCGAGATGGCGAAGAGTGACACACCGCCGCGAGCCCCCTCGCCAATCACCATGGAGGACACCGAAGCATCGTCCCGAAGGACCTCTCTTGGACGAGAGGCCACCCAGCCGGGTAGTATGTCGGAGAACGGCTCCTCGGAAGCCATCGGAAGAGTTGAGAAAATGGTGAAGGAGGAGATGGGGGAGCGGCGGAGGGGTGCGATTTTTGCCTATTGTCTGTCTGGCCTCGTTTAAATAGAGGGCAGACGGTAGGAGCTTGGCCGGTGTCTGGCCTCGTTTAAACTGAGGGCGGACGGGAGGAGCTCGGCCGATGTAGCGTTTAATTCTGGCCCGCTCATGAATGGACGTGTGGTCGGAGTAGGTTTCTCGGTTTGCATGCGGGTTTAACGGAGGGGTTTGATGGAGGCGAGGAGGCGTGTTCAGCCGGGCGTGCAGCGGGCGGCGCAGTACTATTCGATTTGATAGCGGGCAATGTAGTTCCCGATACGGATTTAATGCAGATGAGGGAGGGGTAGCGGTTCCCAAAATGTTGAACGGCCAATGATGCATCCTCCTTCAATTAGCATCGTGCATGCACGAGGGAAGTAATAGGAGGAGGACCGGGAAAAGAGGCTGCACGATGTGAATGCAACGCAGCTTGCACTCATATAAAGGCGCCCCTCCATTCCAATGCATCTACCACATCGTACGCACCTAAGCATTTGCCTAAGCACCTACACTAAGCGCAAAAGTGCTCACTCCAGACCCATGGCGGGGATGCGCGCGAGTGTCAAGCGGCTATTCTAGATGGTCCACGACGCCGGCCTGCGGCATGGCGCCGAGTTTCGCCTCCAGAGGGTGTTCACGACCGGCTGCTGGATGGCCGCCGTCGACGCCAACTATGACTCTCAGTTGGACCAGATGATCGTTGCCACCACCAACAAGTTCACCGTCCTCAAGAAGCTCGAGGACGACATTGCCGTACTCTTCCAGCCCACGCGCCCGAGCTCCTCATTGCCTGCCACCTTAATCGGCCTCCATGGCCGGAACATCTTTCAAGCACTGGTGGCCCTGCGACTGCTCACCGATGCCATGAAAAATGTCCACCTGGAGGTTGCGCTCGCCGCGAGGCGCTTCGCCATGCAAGAATTCATCGACCTACACATCCACATGTACGAGCAAATCATGTACATAGGTATCTACAAGGCCATTGAGGACACTACGATGTTGGCCTTCCTCAACCGGCTGGAAGCCTTGGATGCCTTTGTTGAGAAGCACCTTGACCTCGCCACAAAAGTCGCCGCTCCTTAGCCACCGGTCGGTGACCTGGCGCACTAAGTTGAGGAGGAGGAGGTCGTACGTTGATGGATGCATCTTTCTTCTTGCCTCCTGTAACCACCACTGCGATCGCATCATCGTGGCCTTAATTCTTATTGTGCTATTGCATTCTTGTTCCAGTCAATACCGACATGTGCGATCCCTTTGCTTAATTATTTGCATCACTGTAACTAGTACTCCCTCTGTCAATTTATAACTTGTGCTTACCTTTTGCATCAACTTCGTGCAATGTACATGCATCTTGCTAGAAACACTAGAACATGTCGGACCACATGTGACCAAACCGAGGATGCGCCAACCTAGCTACAACGTACCCTGCTTATCTGGCGGAAATAGCCCCGCCCTAGTGTTTCCAATCATTATTTCTATCTATCGATCTTGCCAAGGAGCAGAACCAAATGTTACAATTTATACAATTTTCTCTACTCCTACTCCTATAAAAGACTCAGTTGGTGATGGTGGTGTGTCCGCCATCCGTCGTTTCTGACCATTAGATCTGCATCTAACGGCTGTGAGGTAAGTTGTGGCATTTTTGCAACAATAACCCACTTCTCTGCCCCAATTTGCAGAAAACCCCTTATTATCTTGAAAGCAACCACATCCCTCCCTCACCTCATCAAAACAGCCTAAGAAATATATTGTGAGTGAAAAGTAATATATTAGGAGTATATCAAAACAAGAGTGATTTCTTTCAAGTTTGTGAACAAGTACTACTATTCTACTACTTTGGATCTGTCGTAACGCACGAGCACATTGCCTATAAAAGGAAAAGGCCTGTCGTGTTCGCGTCGCACCCCCACATGCCCGGGAATCGGGAGTACTCCACGGCCCGTCCGACACGCCACATAGCTAGGGAAGGCGTGTTGCCTAGAATTTTCACTTTTATGTGGGACCGCCGTTGAGCAAACCTACTATTGGCAAACCGCACCCCGCCCGCCGCCGGGTTGGAAAACAGAAACGAGGGGGAGATCTAGCTGTAGCACAGAAGCCAAGAAATTTGGTGTCTGATGGGGCTCGTTGATAGAGTGTTATTTATTCATAACTAGCAAGATGCCCATGCGTTGCATGAAAAATCAAGATGCATTTGTATGAGTAGTTTATGTTGTGGGAGAAAAAGGATGAACAAGAGAAGGCCTTATCTGCAAATGTGGAGAGGGGTGCGGGTAAATTGTCATGGTTTCCTTCCTATCCGTCAGATATAGATCGGACGGCCTATATTGCAGGATGGCAGGCACACCATCATCACCAACTCTGCTTTTTATAAGAGTAGAGATAGAGAGTAGAGATTTGGTTACCAAATCTCATGCGTGCAATGCACGGGTAGCTTACTAGTTGGTTACCAAATCTCATCCGGGTTTGGCACGAGCTCGTACTATGGGAGCACCACAAGGCCTGCTGCAGGAGTTACATTTCCCTCTCAGGGCCCATGTGACCGAGCTTCAGTGGCTTAGTTCATCGGCCTATGAGTCAATGACATGCGGACCTTAAATGCAGCTGGCCCACATGTCATTCCCATGGTGGTGTCGTGGTTCGTGAATCACTCGTTCGAGATGAACTGGCAGGTGGTGGCGTGGCCGTGGCGAGGGTGCCACAGCTGGGTGTCGAGGCGTTACGAGGCATAGATGGCCACACCGGCGGGTACTACCTTTAGTACAAAAGTACTCCAGCTGAGGATTGATGCCCGGGACAAAATGTGTCACAACCGCTCAATGAAAATTCGATGGTGCGGGAGTACGGATATGTAACGCCCCGGATTCAATGCACCAGGTGTCTTCCGTTTATTCGTCGTTGTTGCCATGTCATATTCTTGCGTGTTGCATTTTGTCATGCATCATGCTTGGTTGTGCATCATGTCTTGTCTATGTGTGGTGTGTTTTCCATGTTGTGTGCTTCTTCTCAATAGTTCCCATTTCGTTGCGATCGTGAGGATTCGTTCGTCTACGCTTGGTTCGGCTTCATCGTTCGTCTTCTTCATGGACTCGTTCTTCTTCCTAGCGGGATTTCAGGCAAGATGACCGTCACCCTGGATCTCACTACTATCATTGCTATGCTAGTTGCTTCGTTCTATCGCTATGTTGCGCTTCCTATCACTTGTTCTTCAAGCCTCCCCAAATTGCCATGTCAGCCTCTAACCTTTTCACCCTTCCTAGCAAACCGTTGTTTGGCTATGTTACCGCTTTTTCTCAGCCCCTCTTATAGCGTTGTTAGTTGCAGGTGAAGTTGAAGATTGCTCCATGGTGGACAGGATTATTGTTGGGATATCACAATATCTCTTATATTATTAATGCATCTATATACTTGGTAAAGGGTGGAAGGCTCGGCCTTATGCATGGTGTTTTGTTCCACTCTTGCCGCCCTAGTTTCCGTCATACCGGTGTTATGTTCCCGGATTTTGTGTTCCTTACGCGGTTGGGTGATTTATGGGACCCCCTTGACAGTTTGCTTTGAATAAAACTCCTCCAGCAAGGCCCAACCTTGGTTTTACCATTTGCCTCACCACCACCTATACCCTTCCCTTGGGTCGGCCAACCCGAGGGTCATCTTTATTTTAGCCCCCCAAGGCCAGTGCTTCTCTAAGTGCTGGTTCAAACCGGGCGGACTCCGGGGCCACCTCGGGGCAACTCGAGGGATGGTTTTACTCGTAGGCTGACCTATCCGGTGTTACCCTGATAACGAGATATGTGAAGCTCCTATCGGGATTGTCGGCGCATCGGGCGGCTTTGCTGGTCTTGTTTTACCATTGTCGAAATGTCTTGTAAATCGGGATTCCGAGATTGTTCGGGTCTTCCCGGGAGAAGGAATATCCTTCGTTGACCGTGAGAGCTTATCATGGGCTAAGTTGGGACACCCCTGCAGGGTATAAACTTTCAAGAGCCGTGTCCACGGTTATGTGGCAGATGGGAATTTGTTAATATCCGGTTGTAGAGAACTTGACACCAGATTCGAATTAAAACGCATCAACCGTCTGTGTAGCCGTGATGGTCTATTTTCGGTGGAGTTCGGGAAGTGAACACGGTTTTGGGTTATGTTTGACGTAAGTAGGAGTTCAGGATCACCTCTTGATCATTGCTAGCTTCACGACCGTTCCGTTTGCTCTCTTCTCGCTCTTATTTGCATATGTTAGCCACCATATATGCTTAGTCGCTGCTGCAGCCTCACCACTTTACCCCTTCCTTTCCCTTTAAGCTTTGCTAGTCTTGATACCCATGGTAATGGGATTGCTGAGTCCTCGTGGCTCACAGATTACTACAACAACAGTTGCAGGTACAGGTTGTGCGATGATCATGACGCGAGAGCGATGTTTGCTTGTTTTGGAGTTCTTCTTCTGTTTCTTCTTTGATCAGGGGATAGGTTCCAGGTCGGCAGCCTGGGCTAGCAGGGTGGATGTCGTTTGAGTTTCTGTTTGTGTTTTCATCCGTAGACGGATGATTCTATTATGTAAGATGATGTTGTATTCGTGTGGCATTGTATGCCTTATGTATGTATCCCTATCTATTATGTAATGTTGATGTAATGATATCCACCTTGCAAAAGCGTCTTCAAGATGCGCTTCTATCCTTGGTGGGACCTTCGAGTTCCTTTAGGATAGGGTCGCATCTTGGGCGTGACAAGTTGGTATCATAGCCTCGACCGACCATAGGAGCCCCCTTGATTGATCGAGTAGTTTGGCCGTTGTTGAGTCTAGAAGAAAACTGATTTCTGAGTCTAGTTATATCGGAGAGTAGGAATTCTTTTTACTCCTCAGCCCCTTCGTCGCTCTGGTGAGGAATCTTGACGTAGGTGTTTTGAATTACTCCTCTTCCCCTTCAAATTTTTCTTTAGGATCATGCAGTTGGCTTTTCAATCGTTGTTCCTCAACTCTTTGCATCTGGTGCATCTCTCGTCAAGTCAACTCGAACCTCTTTGTCTTTCGCGAGATCAAGCCTCAGTTTCTTCCTCCGATGTCGTTGTTTTTCCCTGTCCGAAGTTGTCTTTGTTTTTCCCACCCGCCCACCCCTTTTTCTTCTTGGCGATGGAGTCCATAATCGAGTATCCATCCTACTCGTGCGAAGTCTTTGCTTTCTTTCCTCAATGATTTCAACCGGTGTTTTCTCTTCAAGATATTCGTTGGTTTCCCCTTCCAAGTTGCATTTGTTTTCCCGCCCTCCGCCCTCTTCTTCCCAGAGTCTGAACCTTTATTCAAGTAATCAATTTCATTCGTACGGAGCCTCTTGAGTCTTTCGTCAATTGTTTCAACCGGTGAATTCTCGTTTTGTTCGACATTCTTCATCTCTTTTCTTTTCTGATGGATTCAATTCTAATTTTAGGTAGTGATTATATTCTTTTCCTTGGATCAAGTGTTTTCCTTGCTCATTTGCCTATCGCCATTCAATCATTCCGGAGTTTGGAAGACATCTCAGGAGATTCTTCTGTGTTCCAATTAATTCGAGGTTGTCACCTCATTCAAATATTTCAATCGTTCCGGTGCATCATCTACCTCTTCAACATCCCTTTCCAACGGTGTTTTCTTTTAGTGGCCCCTAACCCACAGGTTTTATTCCCAGGATCTTACCCGACTCTTCTAATTCTCCTGGAGTATTCTCAAATTCTTTTCAAGTGTGACGTAAGAATGGATCCCATCTGT
Source organism: Triticum aestivum (assembly GCF_018294505.1). Lineage (NCBI taxonomy): Eukaryota > Viridiplantae > Streptophyta > Magnoliopsida > Poales > Poaceae > Triticum > Triticum aestivum. The sequence continues at coordinate 385,025,183 of NC_057798.1, forward strand.
CACATGCCTTTCCAAGATCGATTTCAAATTCTTTTCATTATCTGCTCAACCCATCCTTTTTTTTCATTCTCCCGGAGTATCTCAGTAATTTTGGTGGTGTTTCTGGTCGTCATTTGAAGATCAAAGAAGAGTTTTCCTTTCAATCTTGCCCGTTCTCCCGAAGATTCGTGGTTCTAGCTTCTTGTTATCCTCTCGAATTATTCCGTTTGTCAGATATTCTTTTCTTACCCATCCGGAGTATGTCAGGAGTTGTTTTTTCGTTTCTTTTCACCAGAGGCCATTGTTCCAGAAGAATTCTTAGTCCTCAAATTCCAGTTACCGTTATCCAATTATCCCCGGTGCCTCATTCAAGTGTCTTTAATCGGCTCATGATCTCTTTGTTCTTTTCCATCTAAATCCCCTCGAGCATATTGGTTCTTCTAATTCTTACCAGTGATTCATTCCTTTTTGTTATTCAATTTTGAATTCTAAGGGTGGTTCGTTCAAGATTCTTTTTCTTTGATTATCATATTAATTCATTCGTTCTTTTCAATCCTACCGGTGGTTCTTGAAGACTTTCTTAAGTTTTGCGCCATATTCCCCTTAATCTTTTTTTTCAACAAGAATAAGTTGCATGCCAAATCCACTTGTCATCAATTAAATTTGATGAGGTAAGCATAACATAATTCTTATTCTTACTTCTTCGTTGGCAAGTAATCCCTTCCTTTGGAGTTTGTTCATGATGAATAATTTCGCGGTTCGAAGTGTTTCCATCTTTTCTTTTCTGGAGTTCAAATTTCCTCCACCATTTCGTCGAAACCTCCATCTAAATCACCGCAAGGCTCATCTTATTCTTTTCATCCTTCAATTCTATACCATTGTCCTTTTGTTTTACCGGAATTCTTCATGGTGTTCTTCATGATTTAATTCATTCCTCAAGTGTTCATCAAGATTCTTCTCGAAGGAGCTCAAGTATCTTTCCTTTTTGCTTTTCGAAGTGCAATTAATTCTCCGTATTCTTTTGAAGTGGAGTTTTGCATTTCTTCGTTCTTCTCAGCTATTCAATCTTTTCCGTTTGTGGTCGGAGATCACCTCATAATTTTGAGATGTTATCTATAAGTCCACAACAAGCTTATTCTTTTTGTTGTTGATTTTCTCAACAACTCCGTTTAAACCTTTCTTCTAAAGATGCTTTCAATTTCATTCATGGCACAAGTTGTCATTTTCTTCTCCATTCTTCCCATTCAACTCTTTCAATTCTTTCCGGAGGTTTTGTGTCATGTCTTCATCAAGTATCATTCCATCCTCTCAAGCTCGTGTTCTATTCATCCATGTGTCAGCCGGAGTGCTGCCTAAATCCTTTCAATCTTATTCGTTTATTATCTTGTTCTAACCGGAGTGGTTTCATAGCCTATCTGATACCGTGAGCTTTCGATTCTCGTCATTCTCATCGTTCCTCTCTTCTTCTCGAGTGCTCCCGATTCTTTGCTTCTTCTCTTGAGTTCTTGTTTCACCTCATCCCTTTTCCCTTCCGTCTCGGTCCTAAGATCTCGGGACGAGATCTCTTGTTAGTGGAGGAGTGTTGTAACGCCACGGATTCGATGCGCCAGGTGTCTTCCATTTATTCGTCGTTGTTGCCATGTCATATTCTTGCGTGTTGCATTTTGTCATGTCATCATGTGCATCTCATTTGGCATACATGTTTGTCTCATGCATCCGAGCATTTTCCCCGTTGTCCGTTTTGCAATCCGGCACTCCTATGTCCTCTGGTGCCCCCTTTTACCTCTTTTCGTGTGCGGGTGTTAAACATACTCGGAATGGACCGAGGTTTGCCAAGCGGCCTTGGTACACCACCGGTAGACCGCGTGTCAAGTTTCGTGCCATTTGAAGTCCGTTTGATACTCCAACGGTTAACCGGGGAACCGTAAAGCCCTCTTTTGTGTGCAGCCCAACACCCCTCCAAAGTGGCCCAATAGCCCATCCAAACCCCTTCCATGCCCTCGGTCGTTCGATCACGATTGTGTGGGCGAAAACCGCTCCTCATTTGGACACTCCTAACTCCCAAGATCTATAAATAGGTGTCTTCCCCCGAATTTTTCGCAGTCCAAACCCTAATTCTCCTTCCTCAACGCGCCGGACACGTCCGCCCGGTGCCGGACACATCCGCCGACGCCCCCTTGCCCAACCACGACATGCCATGTCGCCCCCGCCGCCGTCTCCGACGCGCCAGGCCCGCTG